>NW_028227291.1:1837126-1935232 GCF_978045245.1 Mus caroli | reverse complement strand
AATGCACAGTGTAGTACATTGTATATGAGTGAGTTGCACTGAAAAACTTAGAATTTACTGAAAAACCCGCATTAGACGAAAATGCACAGTGTAGTACATTGTATATGAGTGAGTTGCACTGAAAAACTTAGAATTTACTGAAAAACCCGCATCAGACGAAATGCACAGTGTAGTACATTGTATATGAGTGAGTTGCACTGAAAAACTTAGAATTTACTGAAAAACCCGCATTAGACGAAATGCACAGTGTAGTACATTGTATATGAGTGAGTTGCACTGAAAAAATTAGAATTTACTGAAAAACCCGCTTTAGACGAAATGCACAGTGTAGTACATTGTATATGAGTGAGTTGCACTGAAAAACTTAGAATTTACTGAAAAACCCGCATCAGACGAAATGCACAGTGTAGTACATTGTATATGAGTGAGTTGCACTGAAAAAATTAGAATTTACTGAAAAACCCGCATCAGACGAAATGCACAGTGTAGTACATTGTATATGAGTGAGTTGCACTGAAAAAATTAGAATTTACTGAAAAACCCGCATTAGACGAAATGCACAGTGTAGTACATGTATATGAGTGAGTTGCACTGAAAAACTTAGAATTTACTGAAAAACCCGCATTAGACGAAATGCACAGTGTAGTACATGTATATGAGTGAGTTGCACTGAAAAACTTAGAATTTACTGAAAAACCCGCATTAGACGAAATGCACAGTGTAGTACTTTGTATATGAGTGAGTTGCACTGAAAAATTTAGAATTTACTGAAAAACCCGCATTAGACGAAATGCACAGTGTAGTACATTGTATATGAGTGAGTTGCACTGAAAAATTTAGAATTTACTGAAAAACCCGCATTAGACGAAATGCACAGTGTAGTACATTGTATATGAGTGAGTTGCACTGAAAAACTTAGAATTTACTGAAAAACCCGCATTAGACGAAATACACAGTGTAGTACATTGTATATGAGTGAGTTGCACTGAAAAACTTAGAATTTACTGAAAAACCAGCATTAGACGAAATGAACAGTGTAGTACATTGTATATGATTGAGTTGCACTGAAAAACGTAGAATTTACTGAAAAACCCGCTTTAGACGAAATGCACAGTGTAGTAAATTGTATATGAGTGAGTTGTATTGAAAAACTTAGAATTTACTGAAAAACCCGCATTAGACGAAATGCACAGTGTAGTACCTTGTATATGAGTGAGTTGCACTGAAAAACTTAGAATTTACTGAAAACCCGCATTAGACGAAATGCACAGTGTAGTACATTGTATATGAGTGAGTTGCACTGAAATACTTAGAATTTACTGAAAAACCCGCATTAGACGAAATGCACAGTGTAGTACATTGTATATGAGTGAGTTGCACTGAAAAACTTAGAATTTACTGAAAAACCCGCATTAGACGAAATGCACAGTGTAGTACATGTATATGAGTGAGTTGCACTGAAAAACTTAGAATTTACTGAAAATCCCGCATTAGACGAAATGCAGAGTGTAGTACATTGTATATGAGTGAGTTGCACTGAAAAATTTAGAATTTACTGAAAAACCCGCATTAGACGAAATGTACAGTGTAGTACATAGTATATGAGTGAGTTGCACTGAAAAACTTCGAATTTACTGAAAAACCTGCATTAGACGAAATGCACAGTGTAGTACATAGTATATGAGTGAGTTGCACTGAAAAACTTAGAATTTACTGAAAAACCCGCATTAGACGAAATGCACAGTGTAGTACATTGTATATGAGTGAGTTGCACTGAAAAACGTAGAATTTACTGAAAAACCCGCTTTAGACGAAATGCACAGTGTAGTACATTGTATATGAGTGAGTTGCACTGAAAAACGTAGAATTTACTGAAAAACCCGCTTTAGACGAAATGCACAGTGTAGTACATTGTATATGAGTGAGTTGCACTGAAAAACTTAGAATTTACTGAAAAACCCGCATTAGACGAAATGCACAGTGTAGTACATTGTATATGAGTGAGTTGCACTGAAAAACTTAGAATTTACTGAAAAACCCGCATCAGACGAAATGCACAGTGTAGTACATTGTATATGAGTGAGTTGCACTGAAAAAATTAGAATTTACTGAAAAACCCGCATTAGACGAAATGCACAGTGTAGTACATTGTATATGAGTGAGTTGCACTGAAAAAATTAGAATTTACTGAAAAACCCGCATTAGACGAAATGCACAGTGTAGTACATGTATATGAGTGAGTTGCACTGAAAAACTTAGAATTTACTGAAAAACCCGCATTAGACGAAATGCACAGTGTAGTACATTGTATATGAGTGAGTTGCACTGAAAAACTTAGAATTTACTGAAAAACCCGAATTAGACGAAATGCACAGTGTAGTACATTGAATATGAGTGAGTTGCACTGAAAAAAGTAGAATTTACTGAAAAACCCGCTTTAGACGAAATGCACAGTGTAGTACATTGTATATGAGTGAGTTGCACTGAAAAACTTAGAATTTACTGAAAAACCAGCATTAGACGAAATGAACAGTGTAGTACATTGTATATGATTGAGTTGCACTGAAAAACGTAGAATTTACTGAAAAACCCGCTTTAGACGAAATGCACAGTGTAGTAAATTGTATATGAGTGAGTTGTATTGAAAAACTTAGAATTTACTGAAAAACCCGCATTAGACGAAATGCACAGTGTATTACCTTGTATATGAGTGAGTTGCACTGAAAAACTTAGAATTTACTGAAAACCCGCATTAGACGAAATGCACAGTGTAGTACATTGTATATGAGTGAGTTGCACTGAAATACTTAGAATTTACTGAAAAACCCGCATTAGACGAAATGCACAGTGTAGTACATTGTATATGAGTGAGTTGCACTGAAAAACTTAGAATTTACTGAAAAACCCGCATTAGACGAAATGCACAGTGTAGTACATGTATATGAGTGAGTTGCACTGAAAAACTTAGAATTTACTGAAAAACCCGCATTAGACGAAATGCACAGTGTAGTACTTTGTATATGAGTGAGTTGCACTGAAAAATTTAGAATTTACTGAAAAACCCGCATTAGACGAAATGCACAGTGTAGTACATTGTATATGAGTGAGTTGCACTGAAAAATTTAGAATTTACTGAAAAACCCGCATTAGACGAAATGCACAGTGTAGTACATTGTATATGAGTGAGTTGCACTGAAAAACTTAGAATTTACTGAAAAACCCGCATTAGACGAAATACACAGTGTAGTACATTGTATATGAGTGAGTTGCACTGAAAAACTTAGAATTTACTGAAAAACCAGCATTAGACGAAATGAACAGTGTAGTACATTGTATATGATTGAGTTGCACTGAAAAACGTAGAATTTACTGAAAAACCCGCTTTAGACGAAATGCACAGTGTAGTAAATTGTATATGAGTGAGTTGTATTGAAAAACTTAGAATTTACTGAAAAACCCGCATTAGACGAAATGCACAGTGTAGTACCTTGTATATGAGTGAGTTGCACTGAAAAACTTAGAATTTACTGAAAACCCGCATTAGACGAAATGCACAGTGTAGTACATTGTATATGAGTGAGTTGCACTGAAATACTTAGAATTTACTGAAAAACCCGCATTAGACGAAATGCACAGTGTAGTACATTGTATATGAGTGAGTTGCACTGAAAAACTTAGAATTTACTGAAAAACCCGCATTAGACGAAATGCACAGTGTAGTACATGTATATGAGTGAGTTGCACTGAAAAACTTAGAATTTACTGAAAAAACCCGCATTAGACGAAATGCACAGTGTAGTACTTTGTATATGAGTGAGTTGCACTGAAAAATTTAGAATTTACTGAAAAACCCGCATTAGACGAAATGCACAGTGTAGTACATTGTATATGAGTGAGTTGCACTGAAAAATTTAGAATTTACTGAAAAACCCGCATTAGACGAAATGCACAGTGTAGTACATTGTATATGAGTGAGTTGCACTGAAAAACTTAGAATTTACTGAAAAACCCGCATTAGACGAAATACACAGTGTAGTACATTGTATATGAGTGAGTTGCACTGAAAAACTTAGAATTTACTGAAAAACCCGCATTAGACGAAATGCACAGTGTAGTACATTGTATATGAGTGAGTTGCACTGAAAAATTTAGAATTTACTGAAAAACCCGCATTAGACGAAATGTACAGTGTAGTACATAGTATATGAGTGAGTTGCACTGAAAAACTTCGAATTTACTGAAAAACCTGCATTAGACGAAATGCACAGTGTAGTACATAGTATATGAGTGAGTTGCACTGAAAAACTTAGAATTTACTGAAAAACCCGCATTAGACGAAATGCACAGTGTAGTACATTGTATATGAGTGAGTTGCACTGAAAAACTTAGAATTTACTGAAAAACCCGCATTAGACGAAATGAACAGTGTAGTACATTGTATATGAGTGAGTTGCACTGAAAAACGTAGAATTTACTGAAAAACCCGCTTTAGACGAAATGCACAGTGTAGTACATTGTATATGAGTGAGTTGCACTGAAAAACTTAGAATTTACTGAAAAACACGCATTAGACGAAATGCACAGTGTAGTACATAGTATATGAGTGAGTTGCACTGAAAAACTTAGAATTTACTGAAAAACCCGCATTAGACGAAATGCACAGTGTAGTACATAGTATATGAGTGAATTGCACTGAAAAACTTAGAATTTACTGAAAAACCCGCATTAGACGAAATGCACAGTGTAGTACATTGTATATGAGTGAGTTGCACTGAAAAACTTAGAATTTACTGAAAAACCCGCTTTAGACGAAATGCACAGTGTAGTACATTGTATATGAGTGAGTTGCACTGAAAAACTTAGAATTTACTGAAAAACCCGCATCAGACGAAATGCACAGTGTAGTACATTGTATATGAGTGAGTTGCACTGAAAAACTTAGAATTTACTGAAAAACCCGCATCAGACGAAATGCACAGTGTAGTACATTGTATATGAGTGAGTTGCACTGAAAAAATTAGAATTTACTGAAAAACCCGCATTAGACGAAATGCACAGTGTAGTACATGTATATGAGTGAGTTGCACTGAAAAACTTAGAATTTACTGAAAAACCCGCATTAGACGAAATGCACAGTGTAGTACATGTATATGAGTGAGTTGCACTGAAAAACTTAGAATTTACTGAAAAACCCGCATTAGACGAAATGCACAGTGTAGTACTTTGTATATGAGTGAGTTGCACTGAAAAATTTAGAATTTACTGAAAAACCCGCATTAGACGAAATGCACAGTGTAGTACATTGTATATGAGTGAGTTGCACTGAAAAATTTAGAATTTACTGAAAAACCCGCATTAGACGAAATGCACAGTGTAGTACATTGTATATGAGTGAGTTGCACTGAAAAACTTAGAATTTACTGAAAAACCCGCATTAGACGAAATACACAGTGTAGTACATTGTATATGAGTGAGTTGCACTGAAAACTTAGAATTTACTGAAAAACCAGCATTAGACGAAATGAACAGTGTAGTACATTGTATATGATTGAGTTGCACTGAAAAACGTAGAATTTACTGAAAAACCCGCTTTAGACGAAATGCACAGTGTAGTAAATTGTATATGAGTGAGTTGTATTGAAAAACTTAGAATTTACTGAAAAACCCGCATTAGACGAAATGCACAGTGTAGTACCTTGTATATGAGTGAGTTGCACTGAAAAACTTAGAATTTACTGAAAACCCGCATTAGACGAAATGCACAGTGTAGTACATTGTATATGAGTGAGTTGCACTGAAATACTTAGAATTTACTGAAAAACCCGCATTAGACGAAATGCACAGTGTAGTACATTGTATATGAGTGAGTTGCACTGAAAAACTTAGAATTTACTGAAAAACCCGCATTAGACGAAATGCACAGTGTAGTACATGTATATGAGTGAGTTGCACTGAAAAACTTAGAATTTACTGAAAAACCCGCATTAGACGAAATGCACAGTGTAGTACTTTGTATATGAGTGAGTTGCACTGAAAAATTTAGAATTTACTGAAAAACCCGCATTAGACGAAATGCACAGTGTAGTACATTGTATATGAGTGAGTTGCACTGAAAAATTTAGAATTTACTGAAAAACCCGCATTAGACGAAATGCACAGTGTAGTACATTGTATATGAGTGAGTTGCACTGAAAAACTTAGAATTTACTGAAAAACCCGCATTAGACGAAATACACAGTGTAGTACATTGTATATGAGTGAGTTGCACTGAAAAACTTAGAATTTACTGAAAAACCCGCATTAGACGAAATGCACAGTGTAGTACATTGTATATGAGTGAGTTGCACTGAAAAATTTAGAATTTACTGAAAAACCCGCATTAGACGAAATGTACAGTGTAGTACATAGTATATGAGTGAGTTGCACTGAAAAACTTCGAATTTACTGAAAAACCCGCATTAGACGAAATGCACAGTGTAGTACATAGTATATGAGTGAGTTGCACTGAAAAACTTAGAATTTACTGAAAAACCCGCATTAGACGAAATGCACAGTGTAGTACATTGTATATGAGTGAGTTGCACTGAAAAACTTAGAATTTACTGAAAAACCCGCATTAGACGAAATGAACAGTGTAGTACATTGTATATGAGTGAGTTGCACTGAAAAACGTAGAATTTACTGAAAAACCCGCTTTAGACGAAATGCACAGTGTAGTACATTGTATATGAGTGAGTTGCACTGAAAAACTTAGAATTTACTGAAAAACACGCATTAGACGAAATGCACAGTGTAGTACATAGTATATGAGTGAGTTGCACTGAAAAACTTAGAATTTACTGAAAAACCCGCATTAGACGAAATGCACAGTGTAGTACATAGTATATGAGTGAATTGCACTGAAAAACTTAGAATTTACTGAAAAACCCGCATTAGACGAAATGCACAGTGTAGTACATTGTATATGAGTGAGTTGCACTGAAAAACTTAGAATTTACTGAAAAACCCGCTTTAGACGAAATGCACAGTGTAGTACATTGTATATGAGTGAGTTGCACTGAAAAACTTAGAATTTACTGAAAAACCCGCATCAGACGAAATGCACAGTGTAGTACATTGTATATGAGTGAGTTGCACTGAAAAAATTAGAATTTACTGAAAAACCCGCATCAGACGAAATGCACAGTGTAGTACATTGTATATGAGTGAGTTGCACTGAAAAAATTAGAATTTACTGAAAAACCCGCATTAGACGAAATGCACAGTGTAGTACATGTATATGAGTGAGTTGCACTGAAAAACTTAGAATTTACTGAAAAACCCGCATTAGACGAAATGCACAGTGTAGTACATGTATATGAGTGAGTTGCACTGAAAAACTTAGAATTTACTGAAAAACCCGCATTAGACGAAATGCACAGTGTAGTACTTTGTATATGAGTGAGTTGCACTGAAAAATTTAGAATTTACTGAAAAACCCGCATTAGACGAAATGCACAGTGTAGTACATTGTATATGAGTGAGTTGCACTGAAAAATTTAGAATTTACTGAAAAACCCGCATTAGACGAAATGCACAGTGTAGTACATTGTATATGAGTGAGTTGCACTGAAAAACTTAGAATTTACTGAAAAACCCGCATTAGACGAAATACACAGTGTAGTACATTGTATATGAGTGAGTTGCACTGAAAAACTTAGAATTTACTGAAAAACCAGCATTAGACGAAATGAACAGTGTAGTACATTGTATATGATTGAGTTGCACTGAAAAACGTAGAATTTACTGAAAAACCCGCTTTAGACGAAATGCACAGTGTAGTAAATTGTATATGAGTGAGTTGTATTGAAAAACTTAGAATTTACTGAAAAACCCGCATTAGACGAAATGCACAGTGTAGTACCTTGTATATGAGTGAGTTGCACTGAAAAACTTAGAATTTACTGAAAACCCGCATTAGACGAAATGCACAGTGTAGTACATTGTATATGAGTGAGTTGCACTGAAATACTTAGAATTTACTGAAAAACCCGCATTAGACGAAATGCACAGTGTAGTACATTGTATATGAGTGAGTTGCACTGAAAAACTTAGAATTTACTGAAAAACCCGCATTAGACGAAATGCACAGTGTAGTACATGTATATGAGTGAGTTGCACTGAAAAACTTAGAATTTACTGAAAAACCCGCATTAGACGAAATGCACAGTGTAGTACTTTGTATATGAGTGAGTTGCACTGAAAAATTTAGAATTTACTGAAAAACCCGCATTAGACGAAATGCACGGTGTAGTACATTGTATATGAGTGAGTTGCACTGAAAAATTTAGAATTTACTGAAAAACCCGCATTAGACGAAATGCACAGTGTAGTACATTGTATATGAGTGAGTTGCACTGAAAAACTTAGAATTTACTGAAAAACCCGCATTAGACGAAATACACAGTGTAGTACATTGTATATGAGTGAGTTGCACTGAAAAACGTAGAATTTACTGAAAAACCCGCTTTAGACGAAATGCACAGTGTAGTAAATTGTATATGAGTGAGTTGTATTGAAAAACTTAGAATTTACTGAAAAACCCGCATTAGACGAAATGCACAGTGTAGTACCTTGTATATGAGTGAGTTGCACTGAAAAACTTAGAATTTACTGAAAACCCGCATTAGACGAAATGCACAGTGTAGTACATTGTATATGAGTGAGTTGCACTGAAATACTTAGAATTTACTGAAAAACCCGCATTAGACGAAATGCACAGTGTAGTACATTGTATATGAGTGAGTTGCACTGAAAAACTTAGAATTTACTGAAAAACCCGCATTAGACGAAATGCACAGTGTAGTACATGTATATGAGTGAGTTGCACTGAAAAACTTAGAATTTACTGAAAAACCCGCATTAGACGAAATGCACAGTGTAGTACTTTGTATATGAGTGAGTTGCACTGAAAAATTTAGAATTTACTGAAAAACCCGCATTAGACGAAATGCACGGTGTAGTACATTGTATATGAGTGAGTTGCACTGAAAAATTTAGAATTTACTGAAAAACCCGCATTAGACGAAATGCACAGTGTAGTACATTGTATATGAGTGAGTTGCACTGAAAAACTTAGAATTTACTGAAAAACCCGCATTAGACGAAATACACAGTGTAGTACATTGTATATGAGTGAGTTGCACTGAAAAACTTAGAATTTACTGAAAAACCCGCATTAGACGAAATGCACAGTGTAGTACATTGTATATGAGTGAGTTGCACTGAAAAATTTAGAATTTACTGAAAAACCCGCATTAGACGAAATGTACAGTGTAGTACATAGTATATGAGTGAGTTGCACTGAAAAACTTCGAATTTACTGAAAAACCCGCATTAGACGAAATGCACAGTGTAGTACATAGTATATGAGTGAGTTGCACTGAAAAACTTAGAATTTACTGAAAAACCCGCATTAGACGAAATGCACAGTGTAGTACATTGTATATGAGTGAGTTGCACTGAAAAACTTAGAATTTACTGAAAAACCCGCATTAGACGAAATGAACAGTGTAGTACATTGTATATGAGTGAGTTGCACTGAAAAACGTAGAATTTACTGAAAAACCCGCTTTAGACGAAATGCACAGTGTAGTACATTGTATATGAGTGAGTTGCACTGAAAAACTTAGAATTTACTGAAAAACCCGCATTAGACGAAATGCACAGTGTAGTACATAGTATATGAGTGAGTTGCACTGAAAAACTTAGAATTTACTGAAAAACCCGCATTAGACGAAATGCACAGTGTAGTACATAGTATATGAGTGAATTGCACTGAAAAACTTAGAATTTACTGAAAAACCCGCATTAGACGAAATGCACAGTGTAGTACATTGTATATGAGTGAGTTGCACTGAAAAACTTAGAATTTACTGAAAAACCCGCTTTAGACGAAATGCACAGTGTAGTACATTGTATATGAGTGAGTTGCACTGAAAAACTTAGAATTTACTGAAAAACCCGCATCAGACGAAATGCACAGTGTAGTACATTGTATATGAGTGAGTTGCACTGAAAAAATTAGAATTTACTGAAAAACCCGCATCAGACGAAATGCACAGTGTAGTACATTGTATATGAGTGAGTTGCACTGAAAAAATTAGAATTTACTGAAAAACCCGCATTAGACGAAATGCACAGTGTAGTACATGTATATGAGTGAGTTGCACTGAAAAACTTAGAATTTACTGAAAAACCCGCATTAGACGAAATGCACAGTGTAGTACATTGTATATGAGTGAGTTGCACTGAAAAACTTAGAATTTACTGAAAAACCCGCATTAGACGAAATGCACAGGGTAGTACATTGTATATGAGTGAGTTGCACTGAAAAAAGTAGAATTTACTGAAAAACCCGCTTTAGACGAAATGCACAGTGTAGTACATTGTATATGAGTGAGTTGCACTGAAAAACTTAGAATTTACTGAAAAACCCGCATTAGACGAAATGAACAGTGTAGTACATTGTATATGAGTGAGTTGCACTGAAAAACGTAGAATTTACTGAAAAACCCGCTTTAGACGAAATGCACAGTGTAGTACATTGTATATGAGTGAGTTGCACTGAAAAACTTAGAATTTACTGAAAAACCCGCATTAGACGAAATGCACAGTGTAGTACATTGTATATGAGTGAGTTGCACTGAAAAACTTAGAATTTACTGAAAAACCCGCATTAGACGAAGTGCACAGTGTAGTACCTTGTATATGAGTGAGTTGCACTGAAAAACTTAGAATTTACTGAAAAACCCGCATTAGACGAAGTGCACAGTGTAGTACATTGTATATGAGTGAGTTGCACTGAAAAAATTAGAATTTACTGAAAAACCCACATTAGACGAAGTGCACAGTGTAGTACATTGTATATGAGTGAGTTGCACTGAAAAACTTAGAATTTACTGAAAAACCCGCATTAGACGAAATGCACAGTGTAGTACATTGTATATGAGTGAGTTGCACTGAAAAACTTAGAATTTACTGAAAAACCCGCATTAGACGAAATGCACAGTGTAGTACATTGTATATGAGTGAGTTGCACTGAAAAACTTAGAATTTACTGAAAAACCCGCATTAGATGAAATGCACAGTGTAGTACATGTATATGAGTGAGTTGCACTGAAAAACTTAGAATTTACTGAAAAACCCGCATTAGACGAAATGCACAGTGTAGTACTTTGTATATGAGTGAGTTGCACTGAAAAATTTAGAATTTACTGAAAAACCCGCATTAGACGAAATGCACAGTGTAGTAAATTGTATATGAGTGAGTTGCACTGAAAAACTTAGAATTTACTGAAAAACCCGCATTAGACGAAATGCACAGTGTAGTACATTGTATATGAGTGAGTTGCACTGAAAAACTTAGAATTTACTGAAAAACCCGCATTAGACGAAATGCACAGTGTAGTACATTGTATATGAGTGAGTTGCACTGAAAAACTTAGAATTTACTGAAAAACCCGCATTAGACGAAATGCACAGTGTAGTACATTGTATATGAATGAGTTGCACTGAAAAACTTAGAATTTACTGAAAAACCCGCATTAGACGAAATGCAGAGTGTAGTACATTGTATATGAGTGAGTTGCACTGAAAAATTTAGAATTTACTGAAAAACCCGCATTAGACGAAATGTACAGTGTAGTACATAGTATATGAGTGAGTTGCACTGAAAAACTTCGAATTTACTGAAAAACCTGCATTAGACGAAATGCACAGTGTAGTACATAGTATATGAGTGAGTTGCACTGAAAAACTTAGAATTTACTGAAAAACCAGCATTAGACGAAATGAACAGTGTAGTACATTGTATATGATTGAGTTGCACTGAAAAACGTAGAATTTACTGAAAAACCCGCTTTAGACGAAATGCACAGTGTAGTACCTTGTATATGAATGAGTTGTATTGAAAAACTTAGAATTTACTGAAAAACCCGCATTAGACGAAATGCACAGTGTAGTACATTGTATATGAGTGAGTTGCACTGAAAAACTTAGAATTTACTGAAAACCCGCATTAGACGAAATGCACAGTGTAGTACATGTATATGAGTGAGTTGCACTGAAAAACTTAGAATTTACTGAAAAACCCGCATTAGACGAAATGCACAGTGTAGTACTTTGTATATGAGTGAGTTGCACTGAAAAATTTAGAATTTACTGAAAAACTCGCATTAGACGAAATGCACAGTGTAGTACATTTTATATGAGTGAGTTGCACTGAAAAACTTAGAATTTACTGAAAAACCCGCATTAGACGAAATGCACAGTGTAGTACATTGTATATGAGTGAGTTGCACTGAAATACTTAGAATTTACTGAAAAACCCGCATTAGACGAAATACACAGTGTAGTACATTGTATATGAGTGAGTTGCACTGAAAAATTTAGAATTTACTGAAAAACCCGCATTAGACGAAATGCACAGTGTAGTACATTGTATATGAGTGAGTTGCACTGAAAAATTTAGAATTTACTGAAAAACCCGCATTAGACGAAATGTACAGTGTAGTACATAGTATATGAGTGAGTTGCACTGAAAAACTTCGAATTTACTGAAAAACCTGCATTAGACGAAATGCACAGTGTAGTACATAGTATATGAGTGAGTTGCACTGAAAAACTTAGAATTTACTGAAAAACCCGCATTAGACGAAATGAACAGTGTAGTACATTGTATATGAGTGAGTTGCACTGAAAAACTTAGAATTTACTGAAAAACCCGCTTTAGACGAAATGAACAGTGTAGTACATTGTATATGAGTGAGTTGCACTGAAAAACGTAGAATTTACTGAAAAACCCGCTTTAGACGAAATGCACAGTGTAGTACATTGTATATGAGTGAGTTGCACTGAAAAACTTAGAATTTACTGAAAAACCCGCATTAGACGAAATGCACAGTGTAGTACATAGTATATTAGTGAGTTTCACTGAAAAACTTAGAATTTACTGAAAAACCCGCATTAGACGAAATGCACAGTGTAGTACATAGTATATGAGTGAATTGCACTGAAAAACTTAGAATTTACTGAAAAACCCGCATTAGACGAAATGCACAGTGTAGTACATTGTATATGAGTGAGTTGCACTGAAAAACTTAGAATTTACTGAAAAACCCGCTTTAGACGAAATGCACAGTGTAGTACATTGTATATGAGTGAGTTGCACTGAAAAACTTAGAATTTACTGAAAAACCCGCATCAGACGAAATGCACAGTGTAGTACATTGTATATGAGTGAGTTGCACTGAAAAAATTAGAATTTACTGAAAAACCCGCATTAGACGAAATGCACAGTGTAGTACATTGTATATGAGTGAGTTGCACTGAAAAAATTAGAATTTACTGAAAAACCCGCATTAGACGAAATGCACAGTGTAGTACATGTATATGAGTGAGTTGCACTGAAAAACTTAGAATTTACTGAAAAACCCGCATTAGACGAAATGCACAGGGTAGTACATTGTATATGAGTGAGTTGCACTGAAAAACTTAGAATTTACTGAAAAACCCGCATTAGACGAAATGCACAGGGTAGTACATTGTATATGAGTGAGTTGCACTGAAAAAAGTAGAATTTACTGAAAAACCCGCTTTAGACGAAATGCACAGTGTAGTACATTGTATATGAGTGAGTTGCACTGAAAAACTTAGAATTTACTGAAAAACCAGCATTAGACGAAATGAACAGTGTAGTACATTGTATATGAGTGAGTTGCACTGAAAAACGTAGAATTTACTGAAAAACCCGCTTTAGACGAAATGCACAGTGTAGTACATTGTATATGAGTGAGTTGTATTGAAAAACTTAGAATTTACTGAAAAACCCGCATTAGACGAAATGCACAGTGTAGTACCTTGTATATGAGTGAGTTGCACTGAAAAACTTAGAATTTACTGAAAAACCCGCATTAGACGAAATGCACAGTGTAGTACATTGTATATGAGTGAGTTGCACTGAAAAACTTAGAATTTACTGAAAACCCCGCATTAGACGAAATGCACAGTGTAGTACATTGTATATGAGTGAGTTGCACTGAAAAACTTAGAATTTACTGAAAAACCCGCATTAGACGAAATGCACAGTGTAGTACATTGTATATGAGTGAGTTGCACTGAAAAACTTAGAATTTACTGAAAAACCCGCATTAGACGAAATGCACAGTGTAGTACATTGTATATGAGTGAGTTGCACTGAAAAACTTAGAATTTACTGAAAAACCCGCATTAGACGAAATGCACAGTGTAGTACTTTGTATATGAGTGAGTTGCACTGAAAAACTTAGAATTTACTGAAAAACCCGCATTAGACGAAATGCACAGTGTAGTACTTTGTATATGAGTGAGTTGCACTGAAAAATTTAGAATTTACTGAAAAACCCGCATTAGACGAAATGCACAGTGTAGTAAATTGTATATGAGTGAGTTGCACTGAAAAACTTAGGATTTACTGAAAAACCCGCATTAGATGAAATGCACAGTGTAGTACATTGTATATGAGTGAGTTGCACTGAAAAACTTAGAATTTACTGAAAAACCCGCATTAGACGAAATGCACAGTGTAGTACATTGACTATGAGTGCATTGCACTGAAAAACTTAGAATTTACTGAAAAACCCGCATTAGACGAAATGCACAGTGTAGTACATTGTATATGAGTGAGTTGCACTGAAAAACTTAGAATTTACTGAAAAACCCGCATTAGACGAAATGTACAGTGTAGTACATAGTATATGAGTGAGTTGCACTGAAAAACTTCGAATTTACTGAAAAACCCGCATTAGACGAAATGCACAGTGTAGTACATAGTATATGAGTGAGTTGCACTGAAAAACTTAGAATTTACTGAAAAACCTGCATTAGACGAAATGCACAGTGTAGTACATAGTATATGAGTGAGTTGCACTGAAAAACTTAGAATTTACTGAAAAACCCGCATTAGACGAAATGCACAGTGTAGTACATTGTATATGAGTGAGTTGCACTGAAAAACGTAGAATTTACTGAAAAACCCGCTTTAGACGAAATGCACAGTGTAGTACATTGTATATGAGTGAGTTGCACTGAAAAACGTAGAATTTACTGAAAAACCCGCATTAGACGAAATGCACAGTGTAGTACATTGTATATGAGTGAGTTGCACTGAAAAACTTAGAATTTACTGAAAAACCCGCATTAGACGAAATGCACAGTGTAGTACATTGTATATGAGTGAGTTGCACTGAAAAAATTAGAATTTACTGAAAAACCCGCATCAGACGAAATGCACAGTGTAGTACATTGTATATGAGTGAGTTGCACTGAAAAAATTAGAATTTACTGAAAAACCCGCATTAGACGAAATGCACAGTGTAGTACATTGTATATGAGTGAGTTGCACTGAAAAAATTAGAATTTACTGAAAAACCCGCATTAGACGAAATGCACAGTGTAGTACATGTATATGAGTGAGTTGCACTGAAAAACTTAGAATTTACTGAAAAACCCGCATTAGACGAAATGCACAGTGTAGTACATTGTATATGAGTGAGTTGCACTGAAAAACTTAGAATTTACTGAAAAACCCGAATTAGACGAAATGCACAGTGTAGTACATTGTATATGAGTGAGTTGCACTGAAAAAAGTAGAATTTACTGAAAAACCCGCTTTAGACGAAATGCACAGTGTAGTACATTGTATATGAGTGAGTTGCACTGAAAAACGTAGAATTTACTGAAAAACCCGCTTTAGACGAAATGCACAGTGTAGTACATTGTATATGAGTGAGTTGTATTGAAAAACTTAGAATTTACTGAAAAACCCGCATTAGACGAAATGCACAGTGTAGTACCTTGTATATGAGTGAGTTGCACTGAAAAACTTAGAATTTACTGAAAACCCGCATTAGACGAAATGCACAGTGTAGTACATTGTATATGAGTGAGTTGCACTGAAATACTTAGAATTTACTGAAAAACCCGCATTAGACGAAATGCACAGTGTAGTACATTGTATATGAGTGAGTTGCACTGAAAAACTTAGAATTTACTGAAAAACCCGCATTAGACGAAATGCACAGTGTAGTACATTGTATATGAGTGAGTTGCACTGAAAAACTTAGAATTTACTGAAAAACCCGCATTAGACGAAATGCACAGTGTAGTACATTGTATATGAGTGAGTTGCACTGAAAAACTTAGAATTTACTGAAAAACCCGCATTAGACGAAATGCACAGTGTAGTACATGTATATGAGTGAGTTGCACTGAAAAATTTAGAATTTACTGAAAAACCCGCATTAGACGAAATGCACAGTGTAGTACATTGTATATGAGTGAGTTGCACTGAAAAACTTAGAATTTACTGAAAAACCCGCATTAGACGAAATGCACAGTGTAGTACATTGTATATGAGTGAGTTGCACTGAAATACTTAGAATTTACTGAAAAACCCGCATTAGACGAAATACACAGTGTAGTACATTGTATATGAGTGAGTTGCACTGAAAAACTTAGAATTTACTGAAAAACCCGCATCAGACGAAATGCACAGTGTAGTACATTGTATATGAGTGAGTTGCACTGAAAAATTTAGAATTTACTGAAAAACCCGCATTAGACGAAATGTACAGTGTAGTACATAGTATATGAGTGAGTTGCACTGAAAAACTTCGAATTTACTGAAAAACCTGCATTAGACGAAATGCACAGTGTAGTACATAGTATATGAGTGAGTTGCACTGAAAAACTTAGAATTTACTGAAAAACCCTCATTAGACGAAATGCACAGTGTAGTACATTGTATATGAGTGAGTTGCACTGAAAAACGTAGAATTTACTGAAAAACCCGCTTTAGACGAAATGCACAGTGTAGTACATTGTATATGAGTGAGTTGTATTGAAAAACTTAGAATTTACTGAAAAACCCGCATTAGACGAAATGCACAGTGTAGTACCTTGTATATGAGTGAGTTGCACTGAAAAACTTAGAATTTACTGAAAACCCGCATTAGACGAAATGCACAGTGTAGTACATTGTATATGAGTGAGTTGCAATGAAATACTTAGAATTTACTGAAAAACCCGCATTAGACGAAATGCACAGTGTAGTACATTGTATATGAGTGAGTTGCACTGAAAAACTTAGAATTTACTGAAAAACCCGCATTAGACGAAATGCACAGTGTAGTACATTGTATATGAGTGAGTTGCACTGAAAAACTTAGAATTTACTGAAAAAACCCGCATTAGACGAAATGCACAGTGTAGTACATTGTATATGAGTGAGTTGCACTGAAAAAATTAGAATTTACTGAAAAACCCGCATTAGACGAAATGCACAGTGTAGTACATGTATATGAGTGAGTTGCACTGAAAAACTTAGAATTTACTGAAAAACCCGCATTAGACGAAATGCACAGTGTAGTACATTGTATATGAGTGAGTTGCACTGAAAAAATTAGAATTTACTGAAAAACCCGCATTAGACGAAATGCACAGTGTAGTACATTGTATATGAGTGAGTTGCACTGAAAAAATTAGAATTTACTGAAAAACCCGCATTAGACGAAATGCACAGTGTAGTACATGTATATGAGTGAGTTGCACTGAAAAACTTAGAATTTACTGAAAAACCCGCATTAGACGAAATGCACAGTGTAGTACATTGTATATGAGTGAGTTGCACTGAAAAACTTAGAATTTACTGAAAAACCCGAATTAGACGAAATGCACAGTGTAGTACATTGTATATGAGTGAGTTGCACTGAAAAAAGTAGAATTTACTGAAAAACCCGCTTTAGACGAAATGCACAGTGTAGTACATTTTATATGAGTGAGTTGCACTGAAAAACTTAGAATTTACTGAAAAACCAGCATTAGACGAAATGAACAGTGTAGTACATTGTATATGATTGAGTTGCACTGAAAAACGTAGAATTTACAGAAAAACCCGCTTTAGACGAAATGCACAGTGTAGTACATTGTATATGAGTGAGTTGTATTGAAAAACTTAGAATTTACTGAAAAACCCGCATTAGACGAAATGCACAGTGTAGTACCTTGTATATGAGTGAGTTGCACTGAAAAACTTAGAATTTACTGAAAACCCGCATTAGACGAAATGCACAATGTAGTACATTGTATATGAGTGAGTTGCACCGAAATACTTAGAATTTACTGAAAAACCCGCATTAGACGAAATGCACAGTGTAGTACATTGTATATGAGTGAGTTGCACTGAAAAACTTAGAATTTACTGAAAAACCCGCATTAGACGAAATGCACAGTGTAGTACATTGTATATGAGTGAGTTGCACTGAAAAACTTAGAATTTACTGAAAAACCCGCATTAGACGTAATGCACAGTGTAGTACATTGTATATGAGTGAGTTGCACTGAAAAACTTAGAATTTACTGAAAAACCCGCATTAGACGAAATGCACAGTGTAGTACTTTGTATATGAGTGAGTTGCACTGAAAAATTTAGAATTTACTGAAAAACCCGCATTAGACGAAATGCACAGTGTAGTAAATTGTATATGAGTGAGTTGCACTGAAAAACTTAGAATTTACTGAAAAACCCGCATTAGACGAAATGCACAGTGTAGTACATTGTATATGAGTGAGTTGCACTGAAAAACTTAGAATTTACTGAAAAACCCGCATTAGACGAAATGCACAGTGTAGTACATTGTATATGAGTGAGTTGCACTGAAATACTTAGAATTTACTGAAAAACCCGCATTAGACGAAATACACAGTGTAGTACATTGTATATGAGTGAGTTGCACTGAAAAACTTAGAATTTACTGAAAAACCCGCATTAGACGAAATGCACAGTGTAGTACATTGTATATGAGTGAGTTGCACTGAAAAATTTAGAATTTACTGAAAAACCCGCATTAGACGAAATGCACAGTGTAGTACATTGTATATGAGTGAGTTGCACTGAAAAATTTAGAATTTACTGAAAAACCCGCATTAGACTAAATGCACAGTGTAGTACATTGTATATGAGTGAGTTGCACTGAAAAACTTAGAATTTACTGAAAAACCCGCATTAGACGAAATGAACAGTGTAGTACACTGTATATGAGTGAGTTGCACTGAAAAACGTAGAATTTACTGAAAAACCCGCTTTAGACGAAATGCACAGTGTAGTACATTGTATATGAGTGAGTTGCACTGAAAAAATTAGAATTTACTGAAAAACCCGCATTAGACGAAATGCACAGTGTAGTACATGTATATGAGTGAGTTGCACTGAAAAACTTAGAATTTACTGAAAAACCCGCATTAGACGAAATGCACAGTGTAGTACATTGTATATGAGTGAGTTGCACTGAAAAACTTAGAATTTACTGAAAAACCCGAATTAGACGAAATGCACAGTGTAGTACATTGTATATGAGTGAGTTGCACTGAAAAAAGTAGAATTTACTGAAAAACCCGCTTTAGACGAAATGCACAGTGTAGTACATTTTATATGAGTGAGTTGCACTGAAAAACTTAGAATTTACTGAAAAACCAGCATTAGACGAAATGAACAGTGTAGTACATTGTATATGATTGAGTTGCACTGAAAAACGTAGAATTTACTGAAAAACCCGCTTTAGACGAAATGCACAGTGTAGTACATTGTATATGAGTGAGTTGTATTGAAAAACTTAGAATTTACTGAAAAACCCGCATTAGACGAAATGCACAGTGTAGTACCTTGTATATGAGTGAGTTGCACAGAAAAAATTAGAATTTACTGAAAACCCACATTAGACGAAATGCACAGTGTAGTACATTGTATATGAGTGAGTTGCACTGAAATACTTAGAATTTACTGAAAAACCCGCATTAGACGAAATGCACAGTGTAGTACATTGTATATGAGTGAGTTGCACTGAAAAACTTAGAATTTACTGAAAAACCCGCATTAGACGAAATGCACAGTGTAGTACATTGTATATGAGTGAGTTGCACTGAAATACTTAGAATTTACTGAAAAACCCGCATTAGACGAAATACACAGTGTAGTACATTGTATATGAGTGAGTTGCACTGAAAAACTTAGAATTTACTGAAAAACCCGCATTAGACGAAATGCAGAGTGTAGTACATTGTATATGAGTGAGTTGCACTGAAAAATTTAGAATTTACTGAAAAACCCGCATTAGATGAAATGTACAGTGTAGTACATAGTATATGAGTGAGTTGCACTGAAAAACTTCGAATTTACTGAAAAACCTGCATTAGACGAAATGCACAGTGTAGTACATAGTATATGAGTGAGTTGCACTGAAAAACTTAGAATTTACTGAAAAACCCGCATTAGACGAAATGCACAGTGTAGTACATTGTATATGAGTGAGTTGCACTGAAAAACTTAGAATTTACTGAAAAACCCGCATTAGACGAAATGAACAGTGTAGTACATTGTATATGAATGAGTTGCACTGAAAAACGTAGAATTTACTGAAAAACCCGCTTTAGACGAAATGCACAGTGTAGTACATTGTATATGAATGAGTTGCACTGAAAAACTTAGAATTTACTGAAAAACCCGCATTAGACGAAATGCACAGTGTAGTACATTGTATATGAGTGAGTTGCACTGAAAAACTTAGAATTTACTGAAAAACCCGCATTAGACGAAATGCACAGTGTAGTACATTGTATATGAGTGAGTTGCACTGAAATACTTAGAATTTACTGAAAAACCCGCATTAGACGAAATACACAGTGTAGTACATTGTATATGAGTGAGTTGCACTGAAAAACTTAGAATTTACTGAAAAACCCGCATTAGACGAAATGCACAGTGTAGTACATTGTATATGAGTGAGTTGCACTGAAAAATTTAGAATTTACTGAAAAACCCGCATTAGACGAAATGCACAGTGTAGTACATTGTATATGAGTGAGTTGCACTGAAAAATTTAGAATTTACTGAAAAACCCGCATTAGACTAAATGCACAGTGTAGTACATTGTATATGAGTGAGTTGCACTGAAAAACTTAGAATTTACTGAAAAACCCGCATTAGACGAAATGAACAGTGTAGTACACTGTATATGAGTGAGTTGCACTGAAAAACGTAGAATTTACTGAAAAACCCGCTTTAGACGAAATGCACAGTGTAGTACATTGTATATGAGTGAGTTGCACTGAAAAAATTAGAATTTACTGAAAAACCCGCATTAGACGAAATGCACAGTGTAGTACATGTATATGAGTGAGTTGCACTGAAAAACTTAGAATTTACTGAAAAACCCGCATTAGACGAAATGCACAGTGTAGTACATTGTATATGAGTGAGTTGCACTGAAAAACTTAGAATTTACTGAAAAACCCGAATTAGACGAAATGCACAGTGTAGTACAT
Source organism: Mus caroli (assembly GCF_978045245.1). Classification (NCBI taxonomy): domain Eukaryota; kingdom Metazoa; phylum Chordata; class Mammalia; order Rodentia; family Muridae; genus Mus; species Mus caroli. The sequence continues at coordinate 1,913,836 of NW_028227291.1, read as the reverse complement.
TGTATATGAGTGAGTTGCACTGAAAAAAGTAGAATTTACTGAAAAACCCGCTTTAGACGAAATGCACAGTGTAGTACATTTTATATGAGTGAGTTGCACTGAAAAACTTAGAATTTACTGAAAAACCAGCATTAGACGAAATGAACAGTGTAGTACATTGTATATGATTGAGTTGCACTGAAAAACGTAGAATTTACTGAAAAACCCGCTTTAGACGAAATGCACAGTGTAGTACATTGTATATGAGTGAGTTGTATTGAAAAACTTAGAATTTACTGAAAAACCCGCATTAGACGAAATGCACAGTGTAGTACCTTGTATATGAGTGAGTTGCACAGAAAAAATTAGAATTTACTGAAAACCCACATTAGACGAAATGCACAGTGTAGTACATTGTATATGAGTGAGTTGCACTGAAATACTTAGAATTTACTGAAAAACCCGCATTAGACGAAATGCACAGTGTAGTACATTGTATATGAGTGAGTTGCACTGAAAAACTTAGAATTTACTGAAAAACCCGCATTAGACGAAATGCACAGTGTAGTACATTGTATATGAGTGAGTTGCACTGAAATACTTAGAATTTACTGAAAAACCCGCATTAGACGAAATACACAGTGTAGTACATTGTATATGAGTGAGTTGCACTGAAAAACTTAGAATTTACTGAAAAACCCGCATTAGACGAAATGCAGAGTGTAGTACATTGTATATGAGTGAGTTGCACTGAAAAATTTAGAATTTACTGAAAAACCCGCATTAGATGAAATGTACAGTGTAGTACATAGTATATGAGTGAGTTGCACTGAAAAACTTCGAATTTACTGAAAAACCTGCATTAGACGAAATGCACAGTGTAGTACATAGTATATGAGTGAGTTGCACTGAAAAACTTAGAATTTACTGAAAAACCCGCATTAGACGAAATGCACAGTGTAGTACATTGTATATGAGTGAGTTGCACTGAAAAACTTAGAATTTACTGAAAAACCCGCATTAGACGAAATGAACAGTGTAGTACATTGTATATGAATGAGTTGCACTGAAAAACGTAGAATTTACTGAAAAACCCGCTTTAGACGAAATGCACAGTGTAGTACATTGTATATGAATGAGTTGCACTGAAAAACTTAGAATTTACTGAAAAACCCGCATTAGACGAAATGCACAGTGTAGTACATTGTATATGAGTGAGTTGCACTAAAAAACTTAGAATTTACTGAAAAACCCGCATTAGAGGAAATGCACCGTGTAGTACATGTATATGAGTGAGTTGCACTGAAAAACTTAGAATTTACTGAAAAACCCGCATTAGACGAACTGCACAGTGTAGTACATTGTATATGAGTGAGTTGCACTGAAAAACTTAGAATTTACTGAAAAACCCGCATTAGACGAAATGCACAGTGTAGTACATTGTATATGAGTGAGTTGCACTGAAAAACTTAGAATTTACTGAAAAACCCGCATTAGACGAAATGAACAGTGTAGTACATTGTATATGAGTGAGTTGCACTGAAAAACGTAGAATTTACTGAAAAACCCGCTTTAGACGAAATGCACAGTGTAGTATATTGTATATGAGTGAGTTTTATTGAAAAACTTAGAATTTACTGAAAAACCCGCATTAGACGAAATGCACAGTGTAGTATATTGTATATGAGTGAGTTGCACTGAAAAACTTAGAATTTACTGGAAAACCCGCATTAGACGAAATGCACAGTGTAGTACATTGTATATGAGTGAGTTGCACTGAAAAACTTAGAATTTACTGAAAAACCCGCATTAGACGAAATGCACAGTGTAGTACATTGTATATGAGTGAGTTGCACTGAAAAACTTAGAATTTACTGAAAAACCCGCATTAGAGGAAATGCACAGTGTAGTACATTGTATATGAGTGAGTTGCACTGAAAAACTTAGAATTTACTGAAAAACCCGCATTAGACGAAATGCACAGTGTAGTACATTGTATATGAGTGAGTTGCACTGAAAAACTTAGAATTTACTGAAAAACCCGCATTAGACGAAATGCACAGTGTAGTACATTGTATATGAGTGAGTTGCACTGAAAAACTTAGAATTTACTGAAAAACCCGAATTAGACGAAATACACAGTGTAGTACATTGTATATGAATGAGTTGCACTGAAAAACTTAGAATTTACTGAAAAACCCGCATTAGACGAAATGCACAGTGTAGTACATTGTATATGAGTGAGTTGCACTGAAAAACTTAGAATTTACTGAAAAACCCGCATTAGAAGAAATGTACAGTGTAGTACATAGTATATGAGTGAGTTGCACTGAAAAATTTAGAATTTACTGAAAAACCCGCATTAGACGAAATGCACAGTGTAGTACATAGTATATGAGTGAGTTGCACTGAAAAACTTAGAATTTACTGAAAAACCCGCATTAGACGAAATGCACAGTGTAGTACATAGTATATGAGTGAATTGCACTGAAAAACTTAGAATTTACTGAAAAACCCGCATTAGACGAAATGCACAGTGTAGTACATTGTATATGAGTGAGTTGCACTGAAAAACTTAGAATTTACTGAAAAACCCGCATTAGACGAAATGCACAGTGTAGTACATTGTATATGAGTGAGTTGCACTGAAAAACTTAGAATTTACTGAAAAACCCGCATCAGACGAAATGCACAGTGTAGTACATTGTATATGAGTGAGTTGCACTGAAAAACTTAGAATTTACTGAAAAACCCGCATTAGATGAAATGCACAGTGTAGTACATAGTATATGAGTGAGTTGCACTGAAAAACTTAGAATTTACTGAAAAACCCGCATTAGACGAAATGCACAGTGTAGTACATACCATATGAGTGAGTTGCACTGAAAAACTTAGAATTTACTGAAAAACCCGCATCTGACGAAATGCACAGTGTAGTACATTGTATATGAGTGAGTTGCACTGAAAAATTTAGAATTTACTGAAAAACCCGCATTAGACGAAATGCACAGTGTAGTACATTGTATATGAGTGAGTTGCACTGAAAAACTTAGAATTTACTGAAAAACCCGCATTAGACGAAATGCACAGTGTAGTACATTGTATATGAGTGAGTTGCACTGAAATACTTAGAATTTACTGAAAAACCCGCATTAGACGAAATGCACAGTGTAGTACATTGTATATGAGTGAGTTGCACTGAAAAACTTAGAATTTACTGAAAAACCCGCATTAGACGAAATGCACAGTGTAGTACATTGTATATGAGTGAGTTGCACTGAAAAACTTAGAATTTACTGAAAAACCCGCATTAGACGAAATGCACAGTGTAGTACATTGTATATGAGTGAGTTGCACTGAAATACTTAGAATTTACTGAAAAACCCGCATTAGACGAAATGCACAGTGTAGTACATTGTATATGAGTGAGTTGCACTGAAAAACTTAGAATTTACTGAAAAACCCGCATTAGACGAAATGCACAGTGTAGTACATTGTATATGAGTGAGTTGCACTGAAAAACTTAGAATTTACTGAAAAACCCGCATTAGACGAAATGCACAGTGTAGTACATAGTATATGAGTGAGTTGCACTGAAAAACTTATAATTTACTGAAAAACCCGCATTAGACGAAATGCACAGTGTAGTACATAGTATATGAGTGAGTTGCACTGAAAAACTTAGAATTTACTGAAAACCCCGCATTAGACAAAATGCACAGTGTAGTACATTGTATATGAGTGAGTTACACTGAAAAATTTAGAATTTACTGAAAAACCCGCATTAGACGAAATGTACAGTGTAGTACATAGTATATGAGTGAGTTGCACTGAAAAACCTCGAATTTACTGAAAAACCTGCATTAGACGAAATGCACAGTGTAGTACATAGTATATGAGTGAGTTGCACTGAAAAACTTAGAATTTACTGAAAAACCCGCATTAGACGAAATGCACAGTGTAGTACATTGTATATGAGTGAGTTGCACTGAAAAACTTAGAATTTACTGAAAAACCCGCATTAGACGAAATGAACAGTGTAGTACATTGTATATGAGTGAGTTGCACTGAAAAACGTAGAATTTACTGAAAAACCCGCTTTAGACGAAATGCACAGTGTAGTACATTGTATATGAGTGAGTTGCACTGAAAAACTTAGAATTTACTGAAAAACCCGCATTAGACGAAATGCACAGTGTAGTACATTGTATATGAGTGAGTTGCACTGAAAAACTTAGAATTTACTGAAAAACCCGCATTAGAGGAAATTCACCGTGTAGTACATGTATATGAGTGAGTTGCACTGAAAAACTTAGAATTTACTGAAAAACCCGCATTAGACGAACTGCACAGTGTAGTACATTGTATATGAGTGAGTTGCACTGAAAAACTTAGAATTTACTGAAAAACCCGCATTAGACGAAATGCACAGTGTAGTACATTGTATATGAGTGAGTTGCACTGAAAAACTTAGAATTTACTGAAAAACCCGCATTAGACGAAATGAACAGTGTAGTACAAATATATGAGTGAGTTGCACTGAAAAACGTAGAATTTACTGAAAAACCCGCTTTAGACGAAATGCACAGTGTAGTACATTGTATATGAGTGTGTTTTATTGAAAAACTTAGAATTTACTGAAAAACCCGCATTAGACGAAATGCACAGTGTAGTACATTGTATATGAGTGAGTTTGCACTGAAAAACTTAGAATTTACTGAAAAACCCGCATTAGACGAAATGCACAGTGTAGTACATTGTATATGAGTGAGTTGCACTGAAAAACTTAGAATTTACTGAAAAACCCGCATCAGACGAAATGCACAGTGTAGTACATAGCATATGAGTGAGTTGCACTGAAAAACTTAGAATTTACTGAAAAACCCGCATCTGACGAAATGCACAGTGTAGTACATTGTATATGAGTGAGTTGCACTGAAAAATTTAGAATTTACTGAAAAACCCGCATTAGACGAAATGCACAGTGTAGTACATTGTATATGAGTGAGTTGCACTGAAAAACTTAGAATTTACTGAAAAACCCGCATTAGACGAAATGCACAGTGTAGTACATTGTATATGAGTGAGTTGCACTGAAATACTTAGAATTTACTGAAAAACCCGCATTAGACGAAATGCACAGTGTAGTACATTGTATATGAGTGAGTTGCACTGAAAAACTTAGAATTTACTGAAAAACCCGCATTAGACGAAATGCACAGTGTAGTACATTGTATATGAGTGAGTTGCACTGAAAAACTTAGAATTTACTGAAAAACCCGCATTAGACGAAATGCACAGTGTAGTACATTGTATATGAGTGAGTTGCACTGAAATACTTAGAATTTACTGAAAAACCCGCATTAGACGAAATGCACAGTGTAGTACATTGTATATGAGTGAGTTGCACTGAAAAACTTAGAATTTACTGAAAAACCCGCATTAGACGAAATGCACAGTGTAGTACATTGTATATGAGTGAGTTGCACTGAAAAACTTAGAATTTACTGAAAAACCCGCATTAGACGAAATGCACAGTGTAGTACATAGTATATGAGTGAATTGCACTGAAAAACTTATAATTTACTGAAAAACCCGCATTAGACGAAATGCACAGTGTAGTACATAGTATATGAGTGAGTTGCACTGAAAAACTTAGAATTTACTGAAAACCCCGCATTAGACGAAATGCACAATGTAGTACATTGTATATGAGTGAGTTGCACTGAAAAATTTAGAATTTACTGAAAAACCCGCATTAGACGAAATGTACAGTGTAGTACATAGTATATGAGTGAGTTGCACTGAAAAACTTCGAATTTACTGAAAAACCTGCATTAGACGAAATGCACAGTGTAGTACATAGTATATGAGTGAGTTGCACTGAAAAACTTAGAATTTACTGAAAAACCCGCATTAGACGAAATGCACAGTGTAGTACATTGTATATGAGTGAGTTGCACTGAAAAACTTAGAATTTACTGAAAAACCCGCATTAGACGAAATGAACAGTGTAGTACATTGTATATGAGTGAGTTGCACTGAAAAACGTAGAATTTACTGAAAAACCCGCTTTAGACGAAATGCACAGTGTAGTACATTGTATATGAGTGAGTTGCACTGAAAAACTTAGAATTTACTGAAAAACCCGCATTAGACGAAATGCACAGTGTAGTACATTGTATATGAGTGAGTTGCACTGAAAAACTTAGAATTTACTGAAAAACCCGCATTAGAGGAAATGCACCGTGTAGTACATGTATATGAGTGATTTGCACTGAAAAACTTAGAATTTACTGAAAAACCCGCATTAGACGAACTGCACAGTGTAGTACATTGTATATGAGTGAGTTGCACTGAAAAACTTAGAATTTACTGAAAAACCCGCATTAGACGAAATGCACAGTGTAGTACATTGTATATGAGTGAGTTGCACTGAAAAACTTAGAATTTACTGAAAAACCCGCATTAGACGAAATGAACAGTGTAGTACAAATATATGAGTGAGTTGCACTGAAAAACGTAGAATTTAATGAAAAACCCGCTTTAGACGAAATGCACAGTGTAGTACATTGTATATGAGTGAGTTTTATTGAAAAACTTAGAATTTACTGAAAAACCCGCATTAGACGAAATGCACAGTGTAGTACATTGTATATGAGTGAGTTGCACTGAAAAACTTAGAATTTACTGAAAAACCCGCATTAGACGAAATGCACAGTGTAGTACATTGTATATGAGTGAGTTGCACTGAAATACTTAGAATTTACTGAAAAACCCGCATTAGACGAAATGCACAGTGTAGTACATTGTATATGAGTGAGTTGCACTGAAAAACTTAGAATTTACTGAAAAACCCGCATTAGACGAAATGCACAGTGTAGTACATTGTATATGAGTGAGTTGCACTGAAAAACTTAGAATTTACTGAAAAACCCGCATTAGACGAAATGCACAGTGTAGTACATAGTATATGAGTGAGTTGCACTGAAAAACTTATAATTTACTGAAAAACCCGCATTAGACGAAATGCACAGTGTAGTACATAGTATATGAGTGAGTTGCACTGAAAAACTTAGAATTTACTGAAAACCCCGCATTAGACGAAATGCACAGTGTAGTACATTGTATATGAGTGAGTTGCACTGAAAAATTTAGAATTTACTGAAAAACCCGCATTAGACGAAATGTACAGTGTAGTACATAGTATATGAGTGAGTTGCACTGAAAAACTTCGAATTTACTGAAAAACCTGCATTAGACGAAATGCACAGTGTAGTACATAGTATATGAGTGAGTTGCACTGAAAAACTTAGAATTTACTGAAAAACCCGCATTAGACGAAATGCACAGTGTAGTACATTGTATATGAGTGAGTTGCACTGAAAAACTTAGAATTTACTGAAAAACCCGCATTAGACGAAATGAACAGTGTAGTACATTGTATATGAGTGAGTTGCACTGAAAAACGTAGAATTTACTGAAAAACCCGCTTTAGACGAAATGCACAGTGTAGTACATTGTATATGAGTGAGTTGCACTGAAAAACTTAGAATTTACTGAAAAACCCGAATTTGACGAAATGCACAGTGTAGTACATTGTATATGAGTGAGTTGCACTGAAAAACTTAGAATTTACTGAAAAACCCGCATTAGAGGAAATGCACCGTGTAGTACATGTATATGAGTGAGTTGCACTGAAAAACTTAGAATTTACTGAAAAACCCGCATTAGACGAACTGCACAGTGTAGTACATTGTATATGAGTGAGTTGCACTGAAAAACTTAGAATTTACTGAAAAACCCGCATTAGACGAAATGCACAGTGTAGTACATTGTATATGAGTGAGTTGCACTGAAAAACTTAGAATTTACTGAAAAACCCGCATTAGACGAAATGAACAGTGTAGTACAAATATATGAGTGAGTTGCACTGAAAAACGTAGAATTTAATGAAAAACCCGCTTTAGACGAAATGCACAGTGTAGTACATTGTATATGAGTGAGTTTTATTGAAAAACTTAGAATTTACTGAAAAACCCGCATTAGACGAAATGCACAGTGTAGTACATTGTATATGAGTGAGTTGCACTGAAAAACTTAGAATTTACTGAAAAACCCGCATTAGACGAAATGCACAGTGTAGTACATTGTATATGAGTGAGTTGCACTGAAATACTTAGAATTTACTGAAAAACCCGCATTAGACGAAATGCACAGTGTAGTACATTGTATATGAGTGAGTTGCACTGAAAAACTTAGAATTTACTGAAAAACCCGCATTAGACGAAATGCACAGTGTAGTACATTGTATATGAGTGAGTTGCACTGAAAAACTTAGAATTTACTGAAAAACCCGCATTAGACGAAATGCACAGTGTAGTACATTGTATATGAGTGAGTTGCACTGAAAAACTTAGAATTTACTGAAAAACCCGCATTAGACGAAATGCACAGTGTAGTACATTGTATATGAGTGAGTTGCACTGAAAAACTTAGAATTTACTGAAAAACCCGAATTAGACGAAATACACAGTGTAGTACATTGTATATGAGTGAGTTCCACTGAAAAACTTAGAATTTACTGAAAAACCCGCATTAGACGAAATGCACAGTGTAGTACATTGTATATGAGTGAGTTGCACTGAAAAACTTAGAATTTACTGAAAAACCCGCATTAGAAGAAATGTACAGTGTAGTACATAGTTTATGAGTGAGTTGCACTGAAAAATTTAGAATTTACTGAAAAACCCGCATTAGACGAAATGCACAGTGTAGTACATAGTATATGAGTGAGTTGCACTGAAAAACTTAGAATTTACTGAAAAACCCGCATTAGACGAAATGCACAGTGTAGTACATAGTATATGAGTGAATTGCACTGAAAAACTTAGAATTTACTGAAAAACCCGCATTAGACGAAATGCACAGTGTAGTACATTGTATATGAGTGAGTTGCACTGAAAAACTTAGAATTTACTGAAAAACCCGCATTAGACGAAATGCACAGTGTAGTACATTGTATATGAGTGAGTTGCACTGAAAAACTTAGAATTTACTGAAAAACCCGCATCAGACGAAATGCACAGTGTAGTACATTGTATATAAGTGAGTTGCACTGAAAAAATTAGAATTTACTGAAAAACGCGCATTAGACGAAATGCACAGTGTAGTACATAGTATATGAGTGAGTTGCACTGAAAAACTTAGAATTTACTGAAAAACCCGCATTAGACGAAATGCACAGTGTAGTACATAGCATATGAGTGAGTTGCACTGAAAAACTTAGAATTTACTGAAAAACCCGCATCAGACGAAATGCACAGTGTAGTACATTGTATATGAGTGAGTTGCACTGAAAAACTTAGAATTTACTGAAAAACCCGCATTAGACGAAATGAACAGTGTAGTACATTGTATATGAGTGAGTTGCACTGAAAAACATAGAATTTACTGAAAAACCCGCTTTAGACCAAATGCACAGTGTAGTACATTGTATATGAGTGAGTTGCACTGAAAAAACTTAGAATTTACTGAAAAACCCGCATTAGACGAAATGCACAGTGTAGTACATTGTATATGAGTGAGTTGCACTGAAAAACTTAGAATTTACTGAAAAACCCGCATTAGACGAAATGCACAGTGTAGTACATTGTATATGAGTGAGTTGCACTGAAAAACTTAGAATTTACTGAAAAACCCGCATTAGACGAAATGCACAGTGTAGTACATTGTATATGAGTGAGTTGCACTGAAAAACTTAGAATTTACTGAAAAACCCGCATTAGAGGAAATGCACAGTGTAGTACATTGTATATGAGTGAGTTGCACTGAAAAAGTTAGAATTTACTGAAAAACCCGCATTAGACGAAATGCACAGTGTAGTACATGTATATGAGTGAGTTGCACTGAAAAACTTAGAATTTACTGAAAAACCCGCTTTAGACGAAATGCACAGTGTAGTACATTGTATATGAGTGAGTTGCACTGAAAAACTTAGAATTTACTGAAAAACCCGCATTAGAGGAAATGCACCCTGTAGTACATGTATATGAGTGAGTTGCACTGAAAAACTTAGAATTTACTGAAAAACCCGCTTTAGACGAACTGCACAGTGTAGTACATTGTATATGAGTGAGTTGCACTGAAAAACTTAGAATTTACTGAAAAACCCGCATTAGACGAAATGCACAGTGTAGTACATTGTATATGAGTGAGTTGCACTGAAAAACTTAGAATTTACTGAAAAACCCGCATTAGACGAAATGAACAGTGTAGTACAAATATATGAGTGAGTTGCACTAAAAAACGTAGAATTTACTGAAAAACCCGCATTAGACGAAATGCACAGTGTAGTACATTGTATATGAGTGAGTTTTATTGAAAAACTTAGAATTTACTGAAAAACCCGCATTAGACGAAATGCACAGTGTAGTACATTGTATATGAGTGAGTTGCACTGAAAAACTTAGAATTTACTGAAAAACCCGCATTAGACGAAATGCACAGTGTAGTACATTGTATATGAGTGAGTTGCACTGAAATACTTAGAATTTACTGAAAAACCCGCATTAGACGAAATGCACAGTGTAGTACATTGTATATGAGTGAGTTGCACTGAAAAACTTAGAATTTACTGAAAAACCCGCATTAGACGAAATGCACAGTGTAGTACATTGTATATGAGTGAGTTGCACTGAAAAACTTAGAATTTACTGAAAAACCCGCATTAGACGAAATGCACAGTGTAGTACATTGTATATGAGTGAGTTGCACTGAAAAAATTAGAATTTACTGAAAAACCCGCATTAGACGAAATGCACAGTGTAGTACATTGTATATGAGTGAGTTGCACTGAAAAACTTAGAATTTACTGAAAAACCCGCATTAGACGAAATGCACAGTGTAGTACATTGTATATGAGTGAGTTGCACTAAAAAACTTAGAATTTACTGAAAAACCTGCATTAGAAGAAATGTACAGTGTAGTACATAGTATATGAGTGAGTTGCACTGAAAAATTTAGAATTTACTGAAAAACCCGCATTAGACGAAATGCACAGTGTAGTACATAGTATATGAGTGAGTTGCACTGAAAAACTTAGAATTTACTGAAAAACCCGCATTAGACGAAATGCACAGTGTAGTACATAGTATATGAGTGAATTGCACTGAAAAACTTAGAATTTACTGAAAAACCCGCATTAGACGAAATGCACAGTGTAGTACATTGTATATGAGTGAGTTGCACTGAAAAACTTAGAATTTACTGAAAAACCCGCATTAGACGAAATGCACAGTGTAGTACATTGTATATGAGTGAGTTGTACTGAAAAACTTAGAATTTACTGAAAAACCCGCATCAGACGAAATGCACAGTGTAGTACATTGTATATGAGTGAGTTGCACTGAAAAAATTAGAATTTACTGAAAAACCCGCATTAGACGAAATGCACAGTGTAGTACATAGTATATGAGTGATTTGCACTGAAAAACTTAGAATTTACTGAAAAACCCGCATTAGACGAAATGCACAGTGTAGTACATAGCATATGAGTGAGTTGCACTGAAAAACTTAGAATTTACTGAAAAACCCGCATCAGACGAAATGCACAGTGTAGTACATTGTATATGAGTGAGTTGCACTGAAAAATTTAGAATTTACTGAAAAACCCGCATTAGACGAAATGCACAGTGTAGTACATTGTATATGAGTGAGTTGCACTGAAAAACTTAGAATTTACTGAAAAACCCGCATTAGACGAAATGCACAGTGTAGTACATTGTATATGAGTGAGTTGCACTGAAAAACTTAGAATTTACTGAAAAACCCGCATTAGACGAAATGCACAGTGTAGTACATTGTATATGAGTGAGTTGCACTGAAAAACTTAGAATTTACTGAAAAACCCGCATTAGACGAAATGCACAGTGTAGTACATTGTATATGAGTGAGTTGCACTGAAAAACTTAGAATTTACTGAAAAACCCGCATTAGACGAAATGCACAGTGTAGTACATTGTATATGAGTGAGTTGCACTGAAATACTTAGAATTTACTGAAAAACCCGCATTAGACGAAATGCACAGTGTAGTACATTGTATATGAGTGAGTTGCACTGAAAAACTTAGAATTTACTGAAAAACCCGCATTAGACGAAATGCACAGTGTAGTACATTGTATATGAGTGAGTTGCACTGAAAAACTTAGAATTTACTGAAAAACCCACATTAGACGAAATGCACAGTGTAGTACATAGTATATGAGTGAGTTGCACTGAAAAACTTATAATTTACTGAAAAACCCGCATTAGACGAAATGCACAGTGTAGTACATAGTATATGAGTGAGTTGCACTGAAAAACTTAGAATTTACTGAAAACCCCGCATTAGACGAAATGCACAGTGTAGTACATTGTATATGAGTGAGTTGCACTGAAAAACTTAGAATTTACTGAAAAACCCGCATTAGACGAAATGCACAGTGTAGTACATTGTATATGAGTGAGTTGCACTGAAAAACTTAGAATTTACTGAAAAACCCGCTTTAGACCAAATGCACAGTGTAGTACATTGTATATGAGTGAGTTGTATTGAAAAACTTAGAATTTACTGAAAAACCCGCATTAGACGAAATGCACAGTTTAGTACATTGTATATGAGTGAGTTGCACTGAAAAAACTTAGAATTTACTGAAAAACCCGCATTAGACGAAATGCACAGTGTAGTACATTGTATATGAGTGAGTTGCACTGAAAAACTTAGAATTTACTGAAAAACCCGCATTAGACGAAATGCACAGTGTAGTACATTGTATATGAGTGAGTTGCACTGAAAAACTTAGAATTTACTGAAAAACCCGCATTAGACGAAATGCACAGTGTAGTACATTGTATATGAGTGAGTTGCACTGAAAAACTTAGAATTTACTGAAAAACCCGCATTAGACGAAATGCACAGTGTAGTACATTGTATATGAGTGAGTTGCACTGAAAAACTTAGAATTTACTGAAAAACCCGCATTAGACGAAATGCACAGTGTAGTACATTGTATATGAGTGAGTTGCACTGAAATACTTAGAATTTACTGAAAAAACCCGCATTAGACGAAATGCACAGTGTAGTACATTGTATATGAGTGAATTGCACTGAAAAACTTAGAATTTACTGAAAAACCCGCATTAGACGAAATGCACAGTGTAGTACATTGTATATGAGTGAGTTGCACTGAAAAACTTAGAATTTACTGAAAAACCCACATTAGACGAAATGCACAGTGTAGTACATAGTATATGAGTGAGTTGCACTGAAAAACTTAGAATTTACTGAAAAACCCGCATTAGACGAAATGCACAGTGTAGTACATAGTATATGAGTGAGTTGCACTGAAAAACTTAGAATTTACTGAAAACCCCGCATTAGACGAAATGCACAGTGTAGTACATTGTATATGAGTGAGTTGCACTGAAAAACTTAGAATTTACTGAAAAACCCGCATTAGACGAAATGCACAGTGTAGTACATTGTATATGAGTGAGTTGCACTGAAAAACTTAGAATTTACTGAAAAACCCGCTTTAGACCAAATGCACAGTGTAGTACATTGTATATGAGTGAGTTGTATTGAAAAACTTAGAATTTACTGAAAAAACCCGCATTAGACGAAATGCACAGTTTAGTACATTGTATATGAGTGAGTTGCACTGAAAAAACTTAGAATTTACTGAAAAACCCGCATTAGACGAAATGCACAGTGTAGTACATTGTATATGAGTGAGTTGCACTGAAAAACTTAGAATTTACTGAAAAACCCGCATTAGACGAAATGCACAGTGTAGTACATTGTATATGAGTGAGTTGCACTGAAAAACTTAGAATTTACTGAAAAACCCGCATCAGACGAAATGCACAGTGTAGTACATTGTATATGAGTGAGTTGCACTGAAAAAATTAGAATTTACTGAAAAACCCGCATTAGACGAAATGCACAGTGTAGTACATTGTATATGAGTGATTTGCACTGAAAAAACTTAGAATTTACTGAAAAACCCGCATTAGACGAAATGCACAGTGTAGTACATAGCATATGAGTGAGTTGCACTGAAAACTTAGAATTTACTGAAAAACCCGCATCAGACGAAATGCACAGTGTAGTACATTGTATATGAGTGAGTTGCACTGAAAAATTTAGAATTTACTGAAAAACCCGCATTAGACGAAATGCACAGTGTAGTACATTGTATATGAGTGAGTTGCACTGAAAAACTTAGAATTTACTGAAAAACCCGCATTAGACGAAATGCACAGTGTAGTACATTGTATATGAGTGAGTTGCACTGAAATACTTAGAATTTACTGAAAAACCCGCATTAGACGAAATGCACAGTGTAGTACATTGTATATGAGTGAGTTGCACTGAAAAACTTAGAATTTACTGAAAAACCCCGCATTAGACGAAATGCACAGTGTAGTACATTGTATATGAGTGAGTTGCACTGAAAAACTTAGAATTTACTGAAAAACCCGCATTAGACGAAATGCACAGTGTAGTACATTGTATATGAGTGAGTTGCACTGAAATACTTAGAATTTACTGAAAAACCCGCATTAGACGAAATGCACAGTGTAGTACATTGTATATGAGTGAGTTGCACTGAAAAACTTAGAATTTACTGAAAAACCCGCATTAGACGAAATGCACAGTGTAGTACATTGTATATGAGTGAGTTGCACTGAAAAACTTAGAATTTACTGAAAAACCCACATTAGACGAAATGCACAGTGTAGTACATAGTATATGAGTGAGTTGCACTGAAAAACTTATAATTTACTGAAAAACCCGCATTAGACGAAATGCACAGTGTAGTACATAGTATATGAGTGAGTTGCACTGAAAAACTTAGAATTGACTGAAAACCCCGCATTAGACGAAATGCACAGTGTAGTACATTGTATATGAGTGAGTTGCACTGAAAAACTTAGAATTTACTGAAAAACCCGCATTAGACGAAATGCACAGTGTAGTACATTGTATATGAGTGAGTTGCACTGAAAAACTTAGAATTTACTGAAAAACCCGCTTTAGACCAAATGCACAGTGTAGTACATTGTATATGAGTGAGTTGTATTGAAAAACTTAGAATTTACTGAAAAACCCGCATTAGACGAAATGCACAGTTTAGTACATTGTATATGAGTGAGTTGCACTGAAAAAACTTAGAATTTACTGAAAAACCCGCATTAGACGAAATGCACAGTGTAGTACATTGTATATGAGTGAGTTGCACTGAAAAACTTAGAATTTACTGAAAAACCCGCATTAGACGAAATGCACAGTGTAGTACATTGTATATGAGTGAGTTGCACTGAAAAACTTAGAATTTACTGAAAAACCCGCATTAGACGAAATGCACAGTATAGTACATTGTATATGAGTGAGTTGCACTGAAAAACTTAGAATTTACTGAAAAACCCGCATTAGACGAAATGCACAGTGTAGTACATTGTATATGAGTGAGTTGCACTGAAAAACTTAGAATTTACTGAAAAACCCGCATTAGACGAAATGCACAGTGTAGTACATTGTATATGAGTGAGTTGCACTGAAATACTTAGAATTTACTGAAAAACCCGCATTAGACGAAATGCACAGTGTAGTACATTGTATATGAGTGAGTTGCACTGAAAAACTTAGAATTTACTGAAAAACCCGCATTAGACGAAATGCACAGTGTAGTACATTGTATATGAGTGAGTTGCACTGAAAAACTTAGAATTTACTGAAAAACCCACATTAGACGAAATGCACAGTGTAGTACATAGTATATGAGTGAGTTGCACTGAAAAACTTATAATTTACTGAAAAACCCGCATTAGACGAAATGCACAGTGTAGTACATAGTATATGAGTGAGTTGCACTGAAAAACTTAGAATTTACTGAAAACCCCGCATTAGACGAAATGCACAGTGTAGTACATTGTATATGAGTGAGTTGCACTGAAAAACTTAGAATTTACTGAAAAACCCGCATTAGACGAAATGCACAGTGTAGTACATTGTATATGAGTGAGTTGCACTGAAAAACTTAGAATTTACTGAAAAACCCGCTTTAGACCAAATGCACAGTGTAGTACATTGTATATGAGTGAGTTGTATTGAAAAACTTAGAATTTACTGAAAAACCCGCATTAGACGAAATGCACAGTGTAGTACATTGTATATGAGTGAGTTGCACTGAAAAACTTAGAATTTACTGAAAAACCCGCATTAGACGAAATGCACAGTGTAGTACATTGTATATGAGTGAGTTGCACTGAAAAACTTAGAATTTACTGAAAAACCCGCATTAGACGAAATGCACAGTGTAGTACATTGTATATGAGTGAGTTGCACTGAAAAACTTAGAATTTACTGAAAAACCCGCATTAGACGAAATGCACAGTGTAGTACATTGTATATGAGTGAGTTGCACTGAAAAACTTAGAATTTACTGAAAAACCCGCATTAGACGAAATGCACAGTGTAGTACATTGTATATGAGTGAGTTGCACTGAAAAACTTAGAATTTACTGAAAAACCCGCATTAGACGAAATGCACAGTGTAGTACATTGTATATGAGTGAGTTGCACTGAAAACTTAGAATTTACTGAAAAACCCGCATCAGACGAAATGCACAGTGTAGTACATTGTATATGAGTGAGTTGCACTGAAAAAATTAGAATTTACTGAAAAACCCGCATTAGACGAAATGCACAGTGTAGTACATAGTATATGAGTGAGTTGCACTGAAAAACTTAGAATATACTGAAAAACCCGCATTAGACGAAATGCACAGTGTAGTACATAGTATATGAGTGAGTTGCACTGAAAAACTTAGAATTTACTGAAAAACCCGCATTAGACGAAATACACAGTGTAGTACATTGTATATGAGTGAGTTTTATTGAAAAACTTAGAATTTACTGAAAAACCCGCATTAGACGAAATGCACAGTGTAGTACATTGTATATGAGTGAATTTTATTGAAAAACTTAGAATTTACTGAAAAACCCGCATTAGACGAAATGCACAGTGTAGTACATTGTATATGAGTGAGTTTTATTGAAAAACTTAGAATTTACTGAAAAACCCGCATTAGACGAAATGCACAGTGTAGTACATTGTATATGAGTGAGTTGCACTGAAAAACTTAGAATTTACTGAAAAACCCGCATTAGACGAAATGCACAGTGTAGTACATGTATATGAGTGAGTTGCACTGAAAAACTTAGAATTTACTGAAAAACCCGCATTAGACGAAATGCACACTGTAGTACATTGTATATGAGTGAGTTGCACTGAAAAACTTAGAATTTACTGAAAAACCCGCATTAGACGAAATGCACAGTGTAGTACATTGTATATGAGTGAGTTGCACTGAAAAATTTAGAATTTACTGAAAAACCCGCATTAGACGAAATGAACAGTGTAGTACATTGTATATGAGTGAGTTGCACTGAAAAACGTAGAATTTACTGAAAAAACCCGCTTTAGACGAAATGCACAGTGTAGTACATTGTATATGAGTGAGTTTTATTGAAAAACTTAGAATTTACTGAAAAACCCGCATTAGACGAAATGCACAGTGTAGTACATTGTATATGAGTGAGTTGCACTGAAAAACTTAGAATTTACTGAAAAACCCGCATTAGACGAAATGCACAGTGTAGTACATTGTATATGAGTGATTTGCACTGAAATACTTAGAATTTACTGAAAAACCCGCATTAGACGAAATGCACAGTGTAGTACATTGTATATGAGTGAGTTGCACTGAAAAACTTAGAATTTACTGAAAAACCCGCATTAGACGAAATGCACAGTGTAGTAC
This sequence comes from Mus caroli, assembly GCF_978045245.1. Lineage (NCBI taxonomy): Eukaryota > Metazoa > Chordata > Mammalia > Rodentia > Muridae > Mus > Mus caroli. The sequence continues at coordinate 1,895,988 of NW_028227291.1, read as the reverse complement.
ATAGTATATGAGTGAGTTGCACTGAAAAACTTAGAATTTACTGAAAAACCAGCATTAGACGAAATGCACAGTGTAGTACATTGTATATGAGTGAGTTGCACTGAAAAATTTAGAATTTACTGAAAAACCCTCATTAGACGAAATGCACAGTGTAGTAAATTGTATATGAGTGAGTTGCACTGAAAAACTTAGAATTTACTGAAAAACCCGCATTAGACGAAATGCACAGTGTAGTACATTGTATATGAGTGAGTTGCACTGAAAAACTTAGAATTTACTGAAAACCCCGCATTAGACGAAATGCACAGTGTAGTACATTGTATATGAGTGAGTTGCACTGAAAAACTTAGAATTTACTGAAAAACCCCGCATTAGACGAAATACACAGTGTAGTACATTGTATATGAGTGAGTTGCACTGAAAAACTTAGAATTTACTGAAAAACCCGCATTAGACGAAATGCACAGTGTAGTACATTGTATATGAATGAGTTGCACTGAAAAATTTAGAATTTACTGAAAAACCCGCATTAGACGAAATGTACAGTGTAGTACATAGTATATGAGTGAGTTGCACTGAAAAACTTCGAATTTACTGAAAAACCTGCATTAGACGAAATGCACAGTGTAGTACATAGTATATGAGTGAGTTGCACTGAAAAACTTAGAATTTACTGAAAAACCCGCATTAGACGAAATGCACAGTGTAGTACATTGTATATGAGTGAGTTGCACTGAAAAACTTAGAATTTACTGAAAAACCCGCATTAGACGAAATGAACAGTGTAGTACATTGTATATGAGTGAGTTGCACTGAAAAACGTAGAATTTACTGAAAAACCCGCTTTAGAAGAAATGCACAGTGTAGTACATTGTATATGAGTGAGTTGCACTGAAAAACTTAGAATTTACTGAAAAACCCGCATTAGACGAAATGCACAGTGTAGTACATTGTATATGAGTGAGTTGCACTGAAAAACTTAGAATTTACTGAAAAACCCGCATTAGACGAAATGCACAGTGTAGTACATGTATATGAGTGAGTTGCACTGAAAAACTTAGAATTTACTGAAAAACCCGCATTAGACGAAATGCACAGTGTAGTACATTGTATATGAGTGAGTTGCACTGAAAAACTTAGAATTTACTGAAAAACCCGCATTAGACGAAATGCACAGTGTAGTACATTGTATATGAGTGAGTTGCACTGAAAAACTTAGAATTTACTGAAAAACCCGCATTAGTCGAAATGAACAGTGTAGTACATTGTATATGAGTGAGTTGCATTGAAAAACGTAGAATTTACTGAAAAACCCGCTTTAGACGAAATGCACAGTGTAGTACATTGTATATGAGTGAGTTTTATTGAAAAACTTAGAATTTACTGAAAAACCCGCATTAGACGAAATGCACAGTGTAGTACATTGTATATGAGTGAGTTGCACTGAAAAACTTAGAATTTACTGAAAAACCCGCATTAGACAAAATGCACAGTGTAGTACATTGTATATGAGTGAGTTGCACTGAAATACTTAGAATTTACTGAAAAACCCGCATTAGACGAAATGCACAGTGTAGTACATTGTATATGAGTGAGTTGCACTGAAAAACTTAGAATTTACTGAAAAACCCGCATTAGACGAAATGCACAGTGTAGTACATTGTATATGAGTGAGTTGCACTGAAAAACTTAGAATTTACTGAAAAACCCGCATTAGACAAAATGCACAGTGTAGTACATTGTATATGAGTGAGTTGCACTGAAAAACTTAGAATTTACTGAAAAACCCGCATTAGACGAAATGCACAGTGTAGTACATGTATATGAGTGAGTTGCACTGAAAAACTTAGAATTTACTGAAAAACCCGCATTAGACGAAATGCACAGTGTAGTACATTGTATATGAGTGAGTTGCACTGAAAAACTTAGAATTTACTGAAAAACCCGCATTAGACGAAATGCACAGTGTAGTACATTGTATATGAGTGAGTTGCACTGAAAAACTTAGAATTTACTGAAAAACCCGCATTAGTCGAAATGAACAGTGTAGTACATTGTATATGAGTGAGTTGCACTGAAAAACGTAGAATTTACTAAAAACCCGCTTTAGACGAAATGCACAGTGTAGTACATTGTATATGAGTGAGTTTTATTGAAAAACTTAGAATTTACTGAAAAACCCGCATTAGACGAAATGCACAGTGTAGTACATTGTATATGAGTGAGTTGCACTGAAAAACTTAGAATTTACTGAAAAACCCGCATTAGACAAAATGCACAGTGTAGTACATTGTATATGAGTGAGTTGCACTGAAATACTTAGAATTTACTGAAAAACCCGCATTAGACGAAATGCACAGTGTAGTACATTGTATATGAGTGAGTTGCACTGAAAAACTTAGAATTTACTGAAAAACCCGCATTAGACGAAATGCACAGTGTAGTACATTGTATATGAGTGAGTTGCACTGAAAAACTTAGAATTTACTGAAAAACCCGCATTAGACGAAATGCACAGTGTAGTACATTGTATATGAGTGAGTTGCACTGAAAAACTTAGAATTTACTGAAAAACCCGCATTAGACGAAATGCACAGTGTAGTACATTGTATATGAGTGAGTTGCACTGAAAAACTTAGAATTTACTGAAAAACCCGCATTAGACGAAATGCACAGTGTAGTACATGTATATGAGTGAGTTGCACTGAAAAACTTAGAATTTACTGAAAAACCCGCATTAGACGAAATGCACAGTGTAGTACATTGTATATGAGTGAGTTGCACTGAAAAACTTAGAATTTACTGAAAAACCCGCATTAGACGAAATGCACAGTGTAGTACATTGTATATGAGTGAGTTGCACTGAAAAACTTAGAATTTACTGAAAAACCCGCATTAGTCGAAATGAACAGTGTAGTACATTGTATATGAGTGAGTTGCACTGAAAAACGTAGAATTTACTGAAAAACCCGCTTTAGACGAAATGCACAGTGTAGTACATTGTATATGAGTGAGTTTTATTGAAAAACTTAGAATTTACTGAAAAACCCGCATTAGACGAAATGCACAGTGTAGTACATTGTATATGAGTGAGTTGCACTGAAAAACTTAGAATTTACTGAAAAACCCGCATTAGACAAAATGCACAGTGTAGTACATTGTATATGAGTGAGTTGCACTGAAATACTTAGAATTTACTGAAAAACCCGCATTAGACGAAATGCACAGTGTAGTACATTGTATATGAGTGAGTTGCACTGAAAAACTTAGAATTTACTGAAAAACCCGCATTAGACGAAATGCACAGTGTAGTACATGTATATGAGTGAGTTGCACTGAAAAACTTAGAATTTACTGAAAAACCCGCATTAGACGAAATGCACAGTGTAGTACATTGTATATGAGTGAGTTGCACTGAAAAACTTAGAATTTACTGAAAAACCCGCATTAGACGAAATGCACAGTGTAGTACATTGTATAATGAGTGAGTTGCACTGAAAAACTTAGAATTTACTGAAAAACCCGCATTAGTCGAAATGAACAGTGTAGTACATTGTATATGAGTGAGTTGCACTGAAAAACGTAGAATTTACTGAAAAACCCGCTTTAGACGAAATGCACAGTGTAGTACATTGTATATGAGTGAGTTTTATTGAAAAACTTAGAATTTACTGAAAAACCCGCATTAGACGAAATGCACAGTGTAGTACATTGTATATGAGTGAGTTGCACTGAAAAACTTAGAATTTACTGAAAAAACCCGCATTAGACAAAATGCACAGTGTAGTACATTGTATATGAGTGAGTTGCACTGAAATACTTAGAATTTACTGAAAAACCCGCATTAGACGAAATGCACAGTGTAGTACATTGTATATGAGTGAGTTGCACTGAAAAACTTAGAATTTACTGAAAAACCCGCATTAGACGAAATGCACAGTGTAGTACATTGTATATGAGTAAGTTGCACTGAAAAACTTAGAATTTACTGAAAAACCCGCATTAGACGAAATGCACAGTGTAGTACATTGTATATGAGTGAGTTGCACTGAAAAACTTAGAATTTACTGAAAAACCCGCATTAGACGAAATGCACAGTGTAGTACATTGTATATGAGTGAGTTGCACTGAAAAACTTAGAATTTACTGAAAAACCCGCATTAGAAGAAATGTACAGTGTAGTACATAGTATATGAGTGAGTTGCACTGAAAAATTTTGAATTTACTGAAAAACCCGCATTAGACGAAATGCACAGTGTAGTACATTGTATATGAGTGAGTTGCACTGAAAAACTTTAGAATTTACTGAAAAACCCGCATTAGACGAAATGCACAGTGTAGTACATAGTATATGAGTGAATTGCACTGAAAAACTTAGAATTTACTGAAAAACCCGCATTAGACGAAATGCACAGTGTAGTACATTGTATATGAGTGAGTTGCACTGAAAAACTTAGAATTTACTGAAAAACCCGCATTAGACGAAATGCACAGTGTAGTACATTGTATATGAGTGAGTTGCACTGAAAAACTTAGAATTTACTGAAAAACCCGCATCAGACGAAATGCACAGTGTAGTACATTGTATATGAGTGAGTTGCACTGAAAAAATTAGAATTTACTGAAAAACCCGCATTAGACGAAATGCACAGTGTAGTACATTGTATATGAGTGAGTTGCACTGAAAAATTACAATTTAACTGAAAAACCCGCATTAGACGAAATGCACAGTGTAGTACATGTATATGAGTGAGTTGCACTGAAAAACTTAGAATTTACTGAAAAAACCCGCATTAGACGAAATGCACAGTGTAGTACATTGTATATGAGTGAGTTGCACTGAAAAACTTAGAATTTACTGAAAAACCCGCATTAGACGAAATGCACAGTGTAGTACATTGTATATGAGTGAGTTGCACTGAAAAAAGTAGAATTTACTGAAAAATCCGCTTTAGACGAAATGCAGAGTGTAGTACATAGTATATGAGTGAGTTGCACTGAAAAACTTAGAATATACTGAAAAACCCGCATTAGACGAAATGCACAGTGTAGTACATAGTATATGAGTGAGTTGCACTGAAAAACTTAGAATTTACTGAAAAACCCGCATTAGACGAAATACACAGTGTAGTACATTGTATATGAGTGAGTTTTATTGAAAAACTTAGAATTTACTGAAAAACCCGCATTAGACGAAATGCACAGTGTAGTACATTGTATATGAGTGAATTTTATTGAAAAACTTAGAATTTACTGAAAAACCCGCATTAGACGAAATGCACAGTGTAGTACATTGTATATGAGTGAGTTTTATTGAAAAACTTAGAATTTACTGAAAAACCCGCATTAGACGAAATGCACAGTGTAGTACATTGTATATGAGTGAGTTTGCACTGAAAAACTTAGAATTTACTGAAAAACCCGCATTAGACGAAATGCACAGTGTAGTACATGTATATGAGTGAGTTGCACTGAAAAACTTAGAATTTACTGAAAAACCCGCATTAGACGAAATGCACAGTGTAGTACATTGTATATGAGTGAGTTGCACTGAAAAACTTAGAATTTACTGTAAAACCCGCATTAGACGAAATGCACAGTGTAGTACATTGTATATGAGTGAGTTGCACTGAAAAACTTAGAATTTACTGAAAAACCCGCATTAGACGAAATGAACAGTGTAGTACATTGTATATGAGTGAGTTGCACTGAAAAACGTAGAATTTACTGAAAAACCCGCTTTAGACGAAATGCACAGTGTAGTACATTGTATATGAGTGAGTTTTATTGAAAAACTTAGAATTTACTGAAAAACCCGCATTAGACGAAATGCACAGTGTAGTACATTGTATATGAGTGAGTTGCACTGAAAAACTTAGAATTTACTGAAAAACCCGCATTAGACAAAATGCACAGTGTAGTACATTGTATATGAGTGAGTTGCACTGAAATACTTAGAATTTACTGAAAAACCCGCATTAGACGAAATGCACAGTGTAGTACATTGTATATGAGTGAGTTGCACTGAAAAACTTAGAATTTACTGAAAAACCCGCATTAGACGAAATGCACAGTGTAGTACATTGTATATGAGTGAGTTGCACTGAAAAACTTAGAATTTACTGAAAAACCCGCATTAGACGAAATGCACAGTGTAGTACATTGTATATGAGTGAGTTGCACTGAAAAACTTAGAATTTACTGAAAAACCCGCATTAGAAGAAATGTACAGTGTAGTACATAGTATATGAGTGAGTTGCACTGAAAAATTTTGAATTTACTGAAAAACCCGCATTAGACGAAATGCACAGTGTAGTACATTGTATATGAGTGAGTTGCACTGAAAAACTTAGAATTTACTGAAAAACCCGCATTAGACGAAATGCACAGTGTAGTACATAGTATATGAGTGAATTGCACTGAAAAACTTAGAATTTACTGAAAAACCCGCATTAGACGAAATGCACAGTGTAGTACATTGTATATGAGTGAGTTGCACTGAAAAACTTAGAATTTACTGAAAAACCCGCATTAGACGAAATGCACAGTGTAGTACATTGTATATGAGTGAGTTGCACTGAAAAACTTAGAATTTACTGAAAAACCCGCATCAGACGAAATGCACAGTGTAGTACATTGTATATGAGTGAGTTGCACTGAAAAAATTAGAATTTACTGAAAAACCCGCATTAGACGAAATGCACAGTGTAGTACATTGTATATGAGTGAGTTGCACTGAAAAAATTACAATTTACTGAAAAACCCGCATTAGACGAAATGCACAGTGTAGTACATGTATATGAGTGAGTTGCACTGAAAAACTTAGAATTTACTGAAAAACCCGCATTAGACGAAATGCACAGTGTAGTACATTGTATATGAGTGAGTTGCACTGAAAAACTTAGAATTTACTGAAAAACCCGCATTAGACGAAATGCACAGTGTAGTACATTGTATATGAGTGAGTTGCACTGAAAAAAGTAGAATTTACTGAAAAATCCGCTTTAGACGAAATGCAGAGTGTAGTACCTTGTATATGAGTGAGTTGCACTGAAAAACTTAGAATTTACTGAAAAACCAGCATTAGACGAAATGAACAGTGTAGTACATTGTATATGAGTGAGTTGCACTGAAAAACGTAGAATTTACTGAAAAACCCGCTTTTGACGAAATGCACAGTGTAGTACATTGTATATGAGTGAGTTGTATTGAAAAACTTAGAATTTACTGAAAAACCCGCATTAGACGAAATGCACAGTGTAGTACCTTGTATATGAGTGAGTTGCACTGAAAAACTTAGAATTTACTGAAAAACCCGCATTAGACGAAATGCACAGTGTAGTACATTGTATATGAGTGAGTTGCACTGAAAAACTTAGAATTTACTGAAAAACCCGCATTAGACGAAATGCACAGTGTAGTACATTGTATATGAGTGAGTTGCACTGAAAAACTTAGAATTTACTGAAAAACCCGCATTAGACAAAATGCACAGTGTAGTACATGTATATGAGTGAGTTGCACTGAAAAACTTAGAATTTACTGAAAAACCCGCATTAGACGAAATGCACAGTGTAGTACTTTGTATATGAGTGAGTTGCACTGAAAAATTTAGAATTTACTGAAAAACCCGCATTAGACGAAATGCACAGTGTAGTAAATTGTATATGAGTGAGTTGCACTGAAAAACTTAGAATTTACTGAAAAACCCGCATTAGACGAAATGCACAGTGTAGTACATTGTATATGAGTGAGTTGCACTGAAAAACTTAGAATTTACTGAAAAACCCGCATTAGACGAAATGCACAGTGTAGTACATTGTATATGAGTGAGTTGCACTGAAAAACTTAGAATTTACTGAAAAACCCGCATTAGACGAAATACACAGTGTAGTACATTGTATATGAGTGAGTTGCACTGAAAAACGTAGAATTTACTGAAAAACCCGCTTTAGACGAAATGCACAGTGTAGTACATTGTATATGAGTGAGTTGCACTGAAAAACTTAGAATTTACTGAAAAACCCGCATTAGACGAAATGCACAGTGTAGTACATTGTATATGAGTGAGTTGCACTGAAAAACTTAGAATTTACTGAAAAACCCGCATCAGACGAAATGCACAGTGTAGTACATTGTATATGAGTGAGTTGCACTGAAAAAATTAGAATTTACTGAAAAACCCGCATTAGACGAAATGCACAGTGTAGTACATTGTATATGAGTGAGTTGCACTGAAAAAATTAGAATTTACTGAAAAACCCGCATTAGACGAAATGCACAGTGTAGTACATTGTATATGAGTGAGTTGCACTGAAAAAATTAGAATTTACTGAAAAACCCGCATTAGACGAAATGCACAGTGTAGTACATAGTATATGAGTGAGTTGCACTGAAAAACTTAGAATATACTGAAAAACCCGCATTAGACGAAATGCACAGTGTAGTACATAGTATATGAGTGAGTTGCACTGAAAAACTTAGAATTTACTGAAAAACCCGCATTAGACGAAATACACAGTGTAGTACATTGTATATGAGTGAGTTTTATTGAAAAACTTAGAATTTACTGAAAAACCCGCATTAGACGAAATGCACAGTGTAGTACATTGTATATGAGTGAATTTTATTGAAAAACTTAGAATTTACTGAAAAACCCGCATTAGACGAAATGCACAGTGTAGTACATTGTATATGAGTGAGTTTTATTGAAAAACTTAGAATTTACTGAAAAACCCGCATTAGACGAAATGCACAGTGTAGTACATTGTATATGAGTGAGTTGCACTGAAAAACTTAGAATTTACTGAAAAACCCGCATTAGACGAAATGCACAGTGTAGTACATGTATATGAGTGAGTTGCACTGAAAAACTTAGAATTTACTGAAAAACCCGCATTAGACGAAATGCACAGTGTAGTACATTGTATATGAGTGAGTTGCACTGAAAAACTTAGAATTTACTGAAAAACCCGCATTAGACGAAATGCACAGTGTAGTACATTGTATATGAGTGAGTTGCACTGAAAAACTTAGAATTTACTGAAAAACCCGCATTAGACGAAATGAACAGTGTAGTACATTGTATATGAGTGAGTTGCACTGAAAAACGTAGAATTTACTGAAAAACCCGCTTTAGACGAAATGCACAGTGTAGTACATTGTATATGAGTGAGTTTTATTGAAAAACTTAGAATTTACTGAAAAACCCGCATTAGACGAAATGCACAGTGTAGTACATTGTATATGAGTGAGTTGCACTGAAAAACTTAGAATTTACTGAAAAACCCGCATTAGACGAAATGCACAGTGTAGTACATTGTATATGAGTGATTTGCACTGAAATACTTAGAATTTACTGAAAAACCCGCATTAGACGAAATGCACAGTGTAGTAAATTGTATATGAGTGAGTTGCACTGAAAAACTTAGAATTTACTGAAAAACCCTCATTAGACGAAATGCACAGTGTAGTAAATTGTATATGAGTGAGTTGCACTGAAAAACTTAGAATTTACTGAAAAACCCGCATTAGACGAAATGCACAGTGTAGTACATTGTATATGAGTGAGTTGCACTGAAAAACTTAGAATTTACTGAAAAACCCGCATTAGACGAAATGCACAGTGTAGTACATTGTATATGAGTGAGTTGCACTGAAAAACTTAGAATTTACTGAAAAACCCGCATTAGACGAAATACACAGTGTAGTACATTGTATATGAGTGAGTTGCACTGAAAAACTTAGAATTTACTGAAAAACCCGCATTAGACGAAATGCAGAGTGTAGTACATTGTATATGAGTGAGTTGCACTGAAAAATTTAGAATTTACTGAAAAACCCGCATTAGACGAAATGTACAGTGTAGTACATAGTATATGAGTGAGTTGCACTGAAAAACTTCGAATTTACTGAAAAACCTGCATTAGACGAAATGCACAGTGTAGTACATAGTATATGAGTGAGTTGCACTGAAAAAACTTAGAATTTACTGAAAAACCCGCATTAGACGAAATGCACAGTGTAGTACATTGTATATGAGTGAGTTGCACTGAAAAACTTAGAATTTACTGAAAAACCCGCATTAGACGAAATGCACAGTGTAGTACATTGTATATGAGTGAGTTGCACTGAAAAACTTAGAATTTACTGAAAAACCCGCATTAGACAAAATGCACAGTGTAGTACATTGTATATGAGTGAGTTGCACTGAAATACTTAGAATTTACTGAAAAACCCGCATTAGACGAAATGCACAGTGTAGTACATTGTATATGAGTGAGTTGCACTGAAAAACTTAGAATTTACTGAAAAACCCGCATTAGACGAAATGCACAGTGTAGTACATTGTATATGAGTGAGTTGCACTGAAAAACTTAGAATTTACTGAAAAACCCGCATTAGACGAAATGCACAGTGTAGTACATTGTATATGAGTGAGTTGCACTGAAAAACTTAGAATTTACTGATAAACCCGCATTAGACGAAATGCACAGTGTAGTACATTGTATATGAGTGAGTTGCACTGAAAAACTTAGAATTTACTGAAAAACCCGCATTAGAAGAAATGTACAGTGTAGTACATAGTATATGAGTGAGTTGCACTGAAAAACTTAGAATTTACTGAAAAACCCGCATTAGACGAAATGCACAGTGTAGTACATAGTATATGAGTGAATTGCACTGAAAAACTTAGAATTTACTGAAAAACCCGCATTAGACGAAATGCACAGTGTAGTACATTGTATATGAGTGAGTTGCACTGAAAAACTTAGAATTTACTGAAAAACCCGCATTAGACGAAATGCACAGTGTAGTACATTGTATATGAGTGAGTTGCACTGAAAAACTTAGAATTTACTGAAAAACCCGCATCAGACGAAATGCACAGTGTAGTACATTGTATATGAGTGAGTTGCACTGAAAAAATTAGAATTTACTGAAAAACCCGCATTAGACGAAATGCACAGTGTAGTACATTGTATATGAGTGAGTTGCACTGAAAAAATTACAATTTACTGAAAAACCCGCATTAGACGAAATGCACAGTGTAGTACATGTATATGAGTGAGTTGCACTGAAAAACTTAGAATTTACTGAAAAACCCGCATTAGACGAAATGCACAGTGTAGTACATTGTATATGAGTGAGTTGCACTGAAAAACTTAGAATTTACTGAAAAACCCGCATTAGACGAAATGCACAGTGTAGTACATTGTATATGAGTGAGTTGCACTGAAAAAAGTAGAATTTACTGAAAAATCCGCTTTAGACGAAATGCAGAGTGTAGTACATTGTATATGAGTGAGTTTTATTGAAAAACTTAGAATTTACTGAAAAACCCGCATTAGACGAAATGCACAGTGTAGTACATTGTATATGAGTGAATTTTATTGAAAAACTTAGAATTTACTGAAAAACCCGCATTAGACGAAATGCACAGTGTAGTACATTGTATATGAGTGAGTTGCACTGAAAAACTTAGAATTTACTGAAAAACCCGCATTAGACGAAAGGAACAGTGTAGTACATTGTATATGAGTGAGTTGCACTGAAAAACGTAGAATTTACTGAAAAACCCGCTTTAGACGAAATGCACAGTGTAGTACATTGTATATGAGTGAGTTTTATTGAAAAACTTAGAATTTACTGAAAAACCCGCATTAGACGAAATGCACAGCACAGTGTAGTACATTGTATATGAGTGAGTTGCACTGAAAAACTTAGAATTTACTGAAAAACCCGCATTAGACGAAATGCACAGTGTAGTACATAGTATATGAGTGAGTTGCACTGAAAAACTTAGAATTTACTGAAAAACCTGCATTAGACGAAATGCACAGTGTAGTACATAGTATATGAGTGAGTTGCACTGAAAAACTTAGAATTTACTGAAAAACCCGCATTAGACGAAATGAACAGTGTAGTACATTGTATATGAGTGAGTTGCACTGAAAAAAGTAGAATTTACTGAAAAACCCGCTTTAGACGAAATGCACAGTGTAGTACATTGTATATGAGTGAGTTGCACTGAAAAACTTAGAATTTACTGAAAAACCCGCATTAGACGAAATGCACAGTGTAGTACATTGTATATGAGTGAGTTGCACTGAAAAACTTAGAATTTACTGAAAAACACGCATTAGACGAAATGCACAGTGTAGTACATTGTATATGAGTGAGTTGCACTGAAAAACTTAGAATTTACTGAAAAACCCGCATTAGACGAAATGCACAGTGTAGTACATAGTATATGAGTGAGTTTCACTGAAAAACTTAGAATTTACTGAAAAACCTGCATTAGACGAAATGCACAGTGTAGTACATAATATATGAGTGAGTTGCACTGAAAAACTTAGAATTTACTGAAAAACCCGCATTAGACGAAATGCACAGTGTAGTACATTGTATATGAGTGAGTTGCACTGAAAAACTTAGAATTTACTGAAAAACCTGCATTAGACGAAATGCACAGTGTAGTACATAGTATATGAGTGAGTTGCACTGAAAAACTTAGAATTTACTGAAACACCCGCATTAGACGAAATGCACAGTGTAGTACATTGTATATGAGTGATTTGCACTGAAAAACTTAGAATTTACTGAAAAACCCGCATTAGACGAAATGCACAGTGTAGTACATGTATATGAGTGAGTTGCACTGAAAAACTTAGAATTTACTGAAAAACCCGCATTAGACGAAATGCACAGTGTAGTACATTGTATATGAGTGAGTTGCACTGAAAAACTTAGAATTTACTGAAAAACCCGCATTAGACGAAATGCACAGTGTAGTACATTGTATATGAGTGAGTTGCACTGAAAAACTTAGAATTTACTGAAAAACCCGCATTAGACGAAATGCACAGTGTAGTACATAGTATATGAGTGAGTTTCACTGAAAAACTTAGAATTTACTGAAAAACCTGCATTAGACGAAATGCACAGTGTAGTACATAATATATGAGTGAGTTGCACTGAAAAACTTAGAATTTACTGAAAAACCCGCATTAGACGAAATGCACAGTGTAGTACATTGTATATGAGTGAGTTGCACTGAAAAACTTAGAATTTACTGAAAAACCTGCATTAGACGAAATGCACAGTGTAGTACATAGTATATGAGTGAGTTGCACTGAAAAACTTAGAATTTACTGAAAAACCCGCATTAGACGAAATGCACAGTGTAGTACATTGTATATGAGTGATTTGCACTGAAAAACTTAGAATTTACTGAAAAACACGCATTAGACGAAATGCACAGTGTAGTACATGTATATGAGTGAGTTGCACTGAAAAACTTAGAATTTACTGAAAAACCCGCATTAGACGAAATGCACAGTGTAGTACATTGTATATGAGTGAGTTGCACTGAAAAACTTAGAATTTACTGAAAAACCCGCATTAGACGAAATGCACAGTGTAGTACATTGTATATGAGTGAGTTGCACTGAAAAACTTAGAATTTACTGAAAAACCCGCATTAGACGAAATGCACAGTGTAGTACATTGTATATGAGTGAGTTGCACTGAAAAACTAGGAATTTACTGAAAAACCCGCATTAGACGAAATGCACAGTGTAGTACATAGTATATGAGTGAATTGCACTGAAAAACTTAGAATTTACTGAAAAACCCGCATTAGACGAAATGCACAGTGTAGTACATTGTATATGAGTGAGTTGCACTGAAATACTTAGAATTTACTGAAAAACCCGCATTAGACGAAATGCACAGTGTAGTACATTGTATATGAGTGAGTTGCACTGAAAAACTTAGAATTTACTGAAAAACCTGCATTAGACGAAATGCACAGTGTAGTACATTGTATATGAGTGAGTTGCACTGAAAAACTAGGAATTTACTGAAAAACCCGCATTAGACGAAATGCACAGTGTAGTACATAGTATATGAGTGAATTGCACTGAAAAACTTAGAATTTACTGAAAAACCCGCATTAGACGAAATGCACAGTGTAGTACATTGTATATGAGTGAGTTGCACTGAAATACTTAGAATTTACTGAAAAACCCGTATTTGACGAAATGCACAGTGTAGTACATTGTATATGAGTGAGTTGCACTGAAAAACTTAGAATTTACTGAAAAACCCGCATTAGACGAAATGCACAGTGTAGTACATTGTATATGAGTGAGTTGCACTGAAAAACTAGGAATTTACTGAAAAACCCGCATTAGACGAAATGCACAGTGTAGTACATAGTATATGAGTGAATTGCACTGAAAAACTTAGAATTTACTGAAAAACCCGCATTAGACGAAATGCACAGTGTAGTACATTGTATATGAGTGAGTTGCACTGAAATACTTAGAATTTACTGAAAAACCCGCATTAGACGAAATGCACAGTGTAGTACATTGTATATGAGTGAGTTGCACTGAAAAACTTAGAATTTACTGAAAAACCCGCATTAGACGAAATGCACAGTGTAGTACATTGTATATGAGTGAGTTGCACTGAAAAACTAGGAATTTACTGAAAAACCCGCATTAGACGAAATGCACAGTGTAGTACATAGTATATGAGTGAATTGCACTGAAAAACTTAGAATTTACTGAAAAACCCGCATTAGACGAAATGCACAGTGTAGTACATTGTATATGAGTGAGTTGCACTGAAATACTTAGAATTTACTGAAAAACCCGCATTAGACGAAATGCACAGTGTAGTACATTGTATATGAGTGAGTTGCACTGAAAAACTTAGAATTTACTGAAAAACCCGCATTAGACGAAATGCACAGTGTAGTACATTGTATATGAGTGAGTTGCACTGAAAAACTTAGAATTTACTGAAAAACCCGCATTCGACGAAATACACAGTGTAGTACATTGTATATGAGTGAGTTGCACTGAAAAACTTAGAATTTACTGAAAAACCCGCATTAGACGAAATGCACAGTGTAGTACATTGTATATGAGTGAGTTGCACTGAAAAACTTAGAATTTACTGAAAAACCCGCATTAGACGAAATGTACAGTGTAGTACATAGTATATGAGTGAGTTGCACTGAAAAACTTAGAATTAACTGAAAAACCCGCATTAGACAAAATGCACAGTGTAGTACATTGTATATGAGTGAGTTGCACTGAAAAACTTAGAATTTACTGAAAAACCCGCATTAGACGAAATGCACAGTGTAGTACATTGTATATGAGTGAGTTGCACTGAAAAACTTAGAATTTACTGAAAAACCCGCATTCGACGAAATACACAGTGTAGTACATTGTATATGAGTGAGTTGCACTGAAAAACTTAGAATTTACTGAAAAACCCGCATTAGACGAAATGCACAGTGTAGTACATTGTATATGAGTGAGTTGCACTGAAAAACTTAGAATTTACTGAAAAACCCGCATTAGACGAAATGTACAGTGTAGTACATAGTATATGAGTGAGTTGCACTGAAAAACTTAGAATTAACTGAAAAACCCGCATTAGACGAAATGCACAGTGTAGTACATAGTATATGAGTGAGTTGCACTGAAAAACTTAGAATTTACTGAAAAACCTGCATTAGACGAAATGCACAGTGTAGTACATAGTATATGAGTGAGTTGCACTGAAAAACTTAGAATTTACTGAAAAACCCGCATTAGACGAAATGAACAGTGTAGTACATTGTATATGAGTGAGTTGCACTGAAAAAAGTAGAATTTACTGAAAAACCCGCTTTAGACGAAATGCACAGTGTAGTACATTGTATATGAGTGAGTTGCACTGAAAAACTTAGAATTTACTGAAAAACCCGCATTAGACGAAATGCACAGTGTAGTACATTGTATATGAGTGAGTTGCACTGAAAAACTTAGAATTTACTGAAAAACCCGCATTAGACGAAATGCACAGTGTAGTACATTGTATATGAGTGAGTTGCACTGAAAAACTTAGAATTTACTGAAAAACCCGCATTAGACGAAATTCACAGTGTAGTACATTGTATATGAGTGAGTTGCACTGAAAAACTAGGAATTTACTGAAAAACCCGCATTAGACGAAATGCACAGTGTAGTACATAGTATATGAGTGAATTGCACTGAAAAACTTAGAATTTACTGAAAAACCCGCATTAGACGAAATGCACAGTGTAGTACATTGTATATGAGTGAGTTGCACTGAAATACTTAGAATTTACTGAAAAACCCGCATTAGACGAAATGCACAGTGTAGTACATTGTATATGAGTGAGTTGCACTGAAAAACTTAGAATTTACTGAAAAACCCGCATTAGACGAAATGCACAGTGTAGTACATTGTATATGAGTGAGTTGCACTGAAAAACTTAGAATTTACTGAAAAACCCGCATTAGACGAAATACACAGTGTAGTACATTGTATATGAGTGAGTTGCACTGAAAAACTTAGAATTTACTGAAAAACCCGCATTAGACGAAATGCACAGTGTAGTACATTGTATATGAGTGAGTTGCACTGAAAAACTTAGAATTTACTGAAAAACCCGCATTAGACGAAATGTACAGTGTAGTACATAGTATATGAGTGAGTTGCACTGAAAAACTTAGAATTTACTGAAAAACCTGCATTAGACGAAATGCACAGTGTAGTACATAGTATATGAGTGAGTTGCACTGAAAAACTTAGAATTAACTGAAAAACCCGCATTAGACGAAATGCACAGTGTAGTACATAGTATATGAGTGAGTTGCACTGAAAAAATTAGAATTTACTGAAAAACCTGCATTAGACGAAATGCACAGTGTAGTACATAGTATATGAGTGAGTTGCACTGAAAAACTTAGAATTTACTGAAAAACCCGCATTAGACGAAATGAACAGTGTAGTACATTGTATATGAGTGAGTTGCACTGAAAAAAGTAGAATTTACTGAAAAACCCGCTTTAGACGAAATGCACAGTGTAGTACATTGTATATGAGTGAGTTGCACTGAAAAACTTAGAATTTACTGAAAAACCCGCATTAGACGAAATGCACAGTGTAGTACATTGTATATGAGTGAGTTGCACTGAAAAACTTAGAATTTACTGAAAAACCCGCATTAGACGAAATGCACAGTGTAGTACATTGTATATGAGTGAGTTGCACTGAAAAACTTAGAATTTACTGAAAAACCCGCATTAGACGAAATGCACAGTGTAGTACATAGTATATGAGTGAGTTTCACTGAAAAACTTAGAATTTACTGAAAAACCTGCATTAGACGAAATGCACAGTGTAGTACATAATATATGAGTGAGTTGCACTGAAAAACTTAGAATTTACTGAAAAACCCGCATTAGACGAAATGCACAGTGTAGTACATTGTATATGAGTGAGTTGCACTGAAAAACTTAGAATTTACTGAAAAACCTGCATTAGACGAAATGCACAGTGTAGTACATAGTATATGAGTGAGTTGCACTGAAAAACTTAGAATTTACTGAAAAACCCGCATTAGACGAAATGCACAGTGTAGTACATTGTATATGAGTGATTTGCACTGAAAAACTTAGAATTTACTGAAAAACCCGCATTAGACGAAATGCACAGTGTAGTACATGTATATGAGTGAGTTGCACTGAAAAACTTAGAATTTACTGAAAAACCCGCATTAGACGAAATGCACAGTGTAGTACATTGTATATGAGTGAGTTGCACTGAAAAACTTAGAATTTACTGAAAAACCCGCATTAGACGAAATGCACAGTGTAGTACATTGTATATGAGTGAGTTGCACTGAAAAACTTAGAATTTACTGAAAAACCCGCATTAGACGAAATGCACAGTGTAGTACATTGTATATGAGTGAGTTGCACTGAAAAACTTAGAATTTACTGAAAAACCCGCATTAGACGAAATGCACAGTGTAGTACATAATATATGAGTGAATTGCACTGAAAAACTTAGAATTTACTGAAAAACCCGCATTAGACGAAATGCACAGTGTAGTACATTGTATATGAGTGAGTTGCACTGAAATACTTAGAATTTACTGAAAAACCCGCATTAGACGAAATGAACAGTGTAGTACATTGTATATGAGTGAGTTGCACTGAAAAAAGTAGAATTTACTGAAAAACCCGCTTTAGACGAAATGCACAGTGTAATAAATTGTATATGAGTGAGTTGCACTGAAATACTTAGAATTTACTGAAAAACCCGCATTAGACGAAATGCACAGTGTAGTACATTGTATATGAGTGAGTTGCACTGAAAAACTTAGAATTTACTGAAAAACCCGCATTAGACGAAATGCACAGTGTAGTACATAGTATATGAGTGAGTTGCACTGAAAAACTTAGAATTTACTGAAAAACCCCCATTAGACGAAATGCACAGTGTAGTACATTGTATATGAGTGAGTTGCACTGAAAAACTTAGAATTTACTGAAAAACCCGCATTAGACGAAATGCACAGTGTAGTACATTGTATATGAGTGAGTTGCACTGAAAAACTTAGAATTTACTGAAAAACCCGCATTAGACGAAATGCACAGTGTAGTACATAGTATATGAGTGAGTTTCACTGAAAAACTTAGAATGTACTGAAAAACCTGCATTAGACGAAATGCACAGTGTAGTACATAATATATGAGTGAGTTGCACTGAAAAACTTAGAATTTACTGAAAAACCCGCATTAGACGAAATGCACAGTGTAGTACATTGTATATGAGTGAGTTGCACTGAAATACTTAGAATTTACTGAAAAACCCGCATTAGACGAAATGAACAGTGTAGTACATTGTATATGAGTGAGTTGCACTGAAAAAAGTAGAATTTACTGAAAAACCCGCTTTAGACGAAATGCACAGTGTAGTACATTGTATATGAGTGAGTTGCACTGAAAAACTTAGAATTTACTGAAAAACCCGCATTAGACGAAATGCACAGTGTAGTACATTGTATATGAGTGATTTGCACTGAAAAACTTAGAATTTACTGAAAAAACCCGCATTAGACGAAATGCACAGTGTAGTACATGTATATGAGTGAGTTGCACTGAAAAACTTAGAATTTACTGAAAAACCCGCATTAGACGAAATGCACAGTGTAGTACATTGTATATGAGTGAGTTGCACTGAAAAACTTAGATTTTACTGAAAAACCCGCATTAGACGAAATGCACAGTGTAGTACATTGTATATGAGTGAGTTGCACTGAAAAACTTAGAATTTACTGAAAAACCCGCATTAGACAAAATGCACAGTGTAGTACATTGTATAAGAGTGAGTTGCACTGAAAAACTTATAATTTACTGAAAAACCCGCATGAGAGGAAATGCACAGTGTAGTACATGTATATGAGTGAGTTGCACTGAAAAACTTAGAATTTACTGAAAAACCCGCATTAGACGAAATGCACAGTGTAGTACATTGTATATGAGTGAATTGCACTGAAAAACTTAGAATTTACTGAAAAACCCGCATTAGACGAAATGCACAGTGTAGTACATTGTATATGAGTGAGTTGCACTGAAAAACTTAGAATTTACTGAAAAACCCGCATTAGACGAAATGCACAGTGTAGTACATTGTATATGAGTGAGTTGCACTGAAAAACTTAGAATTTACTGAAAAACCCGCATTAGACGAAATGCACAGTGTAGTACATAGTATATGAGTGAGTTGCACTGAAAAACTTAGAATTTACTGAGAAACCCGCATTAGACGAAATGTACAGTGTAGTACAGTGTATATGAGTGAGTTGCACTGAAAAACTTAGAATTTACTGAAAAACCCGCATTAGACGAAATGCACAGTGTAGTACATTGTATATGAGTGAGTTGCACTGAAAAACTTAGAATTTACTGAAAAACCTGCATTAGACGAAATGCA
Source organism: Mus caroli (assembly GCF_978045245.1). NCBI lineage: Eukaryota > Metazoa > Chordata > Mammalia > Rodentia > Muridae > Mus > Mus caroli. The sequence continues at coordinate 1,876,173 of NW_028227291.1, read as the reverse complement.
CAGTGTAGTACATAATATATGAGTGAGTTGCACTGAAAAACTTAGAATTTACTGAAAAACCCGCATTAGACGAAATGCACAGTGTAGTACATTGTATATGAGTGAGTTGCACTGAAAAACTTAGAATTTACTGAAAAACCTGCATTAGACGAAATGCACAGTGTAGTACATAGTATATGAGTGAGTTGCACTGAAAAACTTAGAATTTACTGAAAAACCCGCATTAGACGAAATGCACAGTGTAGTACATTGTATATGAGTGATTTGCACTGAAAAACTTAGACTTACTGAAAAACCCGCATTAGACGAAATGCACAGTGTAGTACATGTATATGAGTGAGTTGCACTGAAAAACTTAGAATTTACTGAAAAATCCGCATTAGACGAAATGCACAGTGTAGTACATTGTATATGAGTGAGTTGCACTGAAAAACTTAGAATTTACTGAAAAACCCGCATTAGACGAAATGCACAGTGTAGTACATTGTATATGAGTGAGTTGCACTGAAAAACTTAGAATTTACTGAAAAACCCGCATTAGACGAAATGCACAGTGTAGTACATTGTATATGAGTGAGTTGCACTGAAAAACTAGGAATTTACTGAAAAACCCGCATTAGACGAAATGCACAGTGTAGTACATAGTATATGAGTGAATTGCACTGAAAAACTTAGAATTTACTGAAAAACCCGCATTAGACGAAATGCACAGTGTAGTACATTGTATATGAGTGAGTTGCACTGAAATACTTAGAATTTACTGAAAAACCCGCATTAGACGAAATGCACAGTGTAGTACATTGTATATGAGTGAGTTGCACTGAAAAACTTAGAATTTACTGAAAAACCCGCATTAGACGAAATGCACAGTGTAGTACATTGTATATGAGTGAGTTGCACTGAAAAACTTAGAATTTACTGAAAAACCCGCATTAGACGAAATACACAGTGTAGTACATTGTATATGAGTGAGTTGCACTGAAAAACTTAGAATTTACTGAAAAACCCGCATTAGACGAAATGCACAGTGTAGTACATTGTATATGAGTGAGTTGCACTGAAAAACTTAGAATTTACTGAAAAACCCGCATTAGACGAAAGGTACAGTGTAGTACATAGTATATGAGTGAGTTGCACTGAAAAACTTAGAATTTACTGAAAAACATGCATTAGACGAAATGCACAGTGTAGTACATAGTATATGAGTGAGTTGCACTGAAAAACTTAGAATTAACTGAAAAACCCGCATTAGACGAAATGCACAGTGTAGTACATAGTATATGAGTGAGTTGCACTGAAAAACTTAGAATTTACTGAAAAACCTGCATTAGACGAAATGCACAGTGTAGTACATAGTATATGAGTAAGTTGCACTGAAAAACTTAGAATTTACTGAAAAACCCGCATTAGACGAAATGAACAGTGTAGTACATTGTATATGAGTGAGTTGCACTGAAAAAAGTAGAATTTACTGAAAAACCCGCTTTAGACGAAATGCACAGTGTAGTACATTGTATATGAGTGAGTTGCACTGAAAAACTTAGAATTTACTGAAAAAACCCGCATTAGACGAAATGTACAGTGTAGTACATTGTATATGAGTGAGTTGCACTGAAAAACTTAGAATTTACTGAAAAACCCGCATTAGACGAAATGCACAGTGTAGTACATTGTATATGAGTGAGTTGCACTGAAAAACTTAGAATTTACTGAAAAACCCGCATTAGACGAAATGCACAGTGTAGTACATTGTATATGAGTGAGTTGCACTGAAATACTTAGAATTTACTGAAAAACCCGCATTAGACGAAATGCACAGTGTAGTACATTGTATATGAGTGAGTTGCACTGAAAAACTTAGAATTTACTGAAAAACCCGCATTAGACGAAATGCACAGTGTAGTACATTGTATATGAGTGAGTTGCACTGAAAAACTTAGAATTTACTGAAAAACCCGCATTAGACGAAATACACAGTGTAGTACATTGTATATGAGTGAGTTGCACTGAAAAACTTAGAATTTACTGAAAAACCCTCATTAGACGAAATGCACAGTGTAGTACATTGTATATGAGTGAGTTGCACTGAAAAACTTAGAATTTACTGAAAAACCCGCATTAGACGAAAGGTACAGTGTAGTACATAGTATATGAGTGAGTTGCACTGAAAAACTTAGAATTTACTGAAAAACATGCATTAGACGAAATGCACAGTGTAGTACATAGTATATGAGTGAGTTGCACTGAAAAACTTAGAATTAACTGAAAAACCCGCATTAGACGAAATGCACAGTGTAGTACATAGTATATGAGTGAGTTGCACTGAAAAACTTAGAATTTACTGAAAAACCTGCATTAGACGAAATGCACAGTGTAGTACATAGTATATGAGTAAGTTGCACTGAAAAACTTAGAATTTACTGAAAAACCCGCATTAGACGAAATGAACAGTGTAGTACATTGTATATGAGTGAGTTGCACTGAAAAAAGTAGAATTTACTGAAAAACCCGCTTTAGACGAAATGCACAGTGTAGTACATTGTATATGAGTGAGTTGCACTGAAAAACTTAGAATTTACTGAAAAAACCCCGCATTAGACGAAATGTACAGTGTAGTACATTGTATATGAGTGAGTTGCACTGAAAAACTTAGAATTTACTGAAAAACCCGCATTAGACGAAATGCACAGTGTAGTACATTGTATATGAGTGAGTTGCACTGAAAAACTTAGAATTTACTGAAAAACCCGCATTAGACGAAATGCACAGTGTAGTACATTGTATATGAGTGAGTTGCACTGAAAAACTTAGAATTTACTGAAAAACCCGCATTAGACGAAATGCACAGTGTAGTACATAGTATATGAGTGAGTTGCACTGAAAAACTTAGAATTTACTGAAAAAACCCGCATTAGACGAAATGCACAGTGTAGTACATTGTATATGAGTGATTTGCACTGAAAAACTTAGAATTTACTGAAAAACCCGCATTAGACGAAATGCACAGTGTAGTACATGTATATGAGTGAGTTGCACTGAAAAACTTAGAATTTACTGAAAAACCCGCATTAGACGAAATGCACAGTGTAGTACATTGTATATGAGTGAGTTGCACTGAAAAACTTAGAATTTACTGAAAAACCCGCATTAGACGAAATGCACAGTGTAGTACATTGTATATGAGTGAGTTGCACTGAAAAACTTAGAATTTACTGAAAAACCCGCATTAGACGAAATGCACAGTGTAGTACATTGTATATGAGTGAGTTGCACTGAAAAACTAGGAATTTACTGAAAAACCCGCATTAGACGAAATGCACAGTGTAGTACATAGTATATGAGTGAATTGCACTGAAAAACTTAGAATTTACTGAAAAACCCGCATTAGACGAAATGCACAGTGTAGTACATTGTATATGAGTGAGTTGCACTGAAATACTTAGAATTTACTGAAAAACCCGCATTAGACGAAATGCACAGTGTAGTACATTGTATATGAGTGAGTTGCACTGAAAAACTTAGAATTTACTGAAAAACCCGCATTAGACGAAATGCACAGTGTAGTACATTGTAATATGAGTGAGTTGCACTGAAAAACTTAGAATTTACTGAAAAACCCGCATTAGACGAAATACACAGTGTAGTACATTGTATATGAGTGAGTTGCACTGAAAAACTTAGAATTTACTGAAAAACCCGCATTAGACGAAATGCACAGTGTAGTACATTGTATATGAGTGAGTTGCACTGAAAAACTTAGAATTTACTGAAAAACCCGCATTAGACGAAATGTACAGTGTAGTACATAGTATATGAGTGAGTTGCACTGAAAAACTTAGAATTTACTGAAAAACCTGCATTAGACGAAACGCACAGTGTAGTACATAGTATATGAGTGAGTTGCACTGAAAAACTTAGAATTAACTGAAAAACCCGCATTAGACGAAATGCACAGTGTAGTACATAGTATATGAGTGAGTTGCACCTGAAAAACTTAGAATTTACTGAAAAACCTGCATTAGACGAAATGCACAGTGTAGTACATAGTATATGAGTGAGTTGCACTGAAAAACTTAGAATTTACTGAAAAACGCGCATTAGACGAAATGAACAGTGTAGTACATTGTATATGAGTGAGTTGCACTGAAAAAAGTAGAATTTACTGAAAAACCCGCTTTAGACGAAATGCACAGTGTAGTACATTGTATATGAGTGAGTTGCACTGAAAAACTTAGAATTTACTGAAAAACCCGCATTAGACGAAATGTACAGTGTAGTACATTGTATATGAGTGAGTTGCACTGAAAAACTTAGAATTTACTGAAAAACCCGCATTAGACGAAATGCACAGTGTAGTACATTGTATATGAGTGAGTTGCACTGAAAAACTTAGAATTTACTGAAAAACCCGCATTAGACGAAATGCACAGTGTAGTACATTGTATATGAGTGAGTTGCACTGAAAAACTTAGAATTTACTGAAAAACCTGCATTAGACGAAATGCACAGTGTAGTACATAGTATATGAGTGAGTTGCACTGAAAAACTTAGAATTTACTGAAAAACCCGCATTAGACGAAATGCACAGTGTAGTACATTGTATATGAGTGATTTGCACTGAAAAACTTAGAATTTACTGAAAAACCCGCATTAGACGAAATGCACAGTGTAGTACATGTATATGAGTGAGTTGCACTGAAAAACTTAGAATTTACTGAAAAAACCCGCATTAGAACGAAATGCACAGTGTAGTACATTGTATATGAGTGAGTTGCACTGAAAAACTTAGAATTTACTGAAAAACCCGCATTAGACGAAATGCACAGTGTAGTATATTGTATATGAGTGAGTTGCACTGAAAAACTTAGAATTTACTGAAAAACCCGCATTAGACGAAATACACAGTGTAGTACATTGTATATGAGTGAGTTGCACTGAAAAACTTAGAATTTACTGAAAAACCCGCATTAGACGAAATGCACAGTGTAGTACATTGTATATGAGTGAGTTGCACTGAAAAACTTAGAATTTACTGAAAAACCCGCATTAGACGAAATGTACAGTGTAGTACATAGTATATGAGTGAGTTGCACTGAAAAACTTAGAATTTACTGAAAAACCTGCATTAGACGAAATGCACAGTGTAGTACATAGTATATGAGTGAGTTGCACTGAAAAACTTAGAATTAACTGAAAAACCCGCATTAGACGAAATGCACAGTGTAGTACATAGTATATGAGTGAGTTGCACTGAAAAACTTAGAATTTACTGAAAAATCTGCATTAGACGAAATGCACAGTGTAGTACATAGTATATGAGTGAGTTGCACTGAAAAACTTAGAATTTACTGAAAAAACCCGCATTAGACGAAATGAACAGTGTAGTACATTGTATATGAGTGAGTTGCACTGAAATACTTAGAATTTACTGAAAAACCCGCTTTAGACGAAATGCACAGTGTAGTACATTGTATATGAGTGAGTTGCACTGAAAAACTTAGAATTTACTGAAAAACCCGCATTAGACGAAATGCACAGTGTAGTACATTGTATATGAGTGAGTTGCACTGAAAAACTTAGAATTTACTGAAAAACCCGCATTAGACGAAATGCACAGTGTAGTACATTGTATATGAGTGAGTTGCACTGAAAAAAGTAGAATTTACTGAAAAACCCGCATTAGACGAAATGCACAGTGTAGTACATTGTATATGAGTGAGTTGCACTGAAAAACTAGGAAATTACTGAAAAACCCGCATTAGACGAAATGCACAGTGTAGTACATAGTATATGAGTGAATTGCACTGAAAAACTTAGAATTTACTGAAAAACCCGCATTAGACGAAATGCACAGTGTAGTACATTGTATATGAGTGAGTTGCACTGAAATACTTAGAATTTACTGAAAAACCCGCATTAGACGAAATGCACAGTGTAGTACATTGTATATGAGTGAGTTGCACTGAAAAACTTAGAATTTACTGAAAAACCCACATTAGACGAAATGCACAGTGTAGTACATTGTATATGAGTGAGTTGCACTGAAAACTTAGAATTTACTGAAAAACCCGCATTAGACGAAATGCACAGTGTAGTACATTGTATATGAGTGAGTTGCACTGAAAAACTTAGAATTTACTGAAAAACCCGCATTAGACGAAATGCACAGTGTAGTACATTGTATATGAGTGAGTTGCACTGAAAAACTTAGAATTTACTGAAAAACCCGCATTAGACGAAATGTACAGTGTAGTACATAGTATATGAGTGAGTTGCACTGAAAAACTTAGAATTTACTGAAAAAACCTGCATTAGACGAAATGCACAGTGTAGTACATAGTATATGAGTGAGTTGCACTGAAAAACTTAGAATTAACTGAAAAACCCGCATTAGACGAAATGCACAGTGTAGTACATAGTATATGAGTGAGTTGCACTGAAAAACTTAGAATTTACTGAAAAACCTGCATTAGACGAAATGCACAGTGTAGTACATAGTATATGAGTGAGTTGCACTGAAAAACTTAGAATTTACTGAAAAACCCGCATTAGACGAAATGAACAGTGTAGTACATTGTATATGAGTGAGTTGCACTGAAAAAAGTAGAATTTACTGAAAAATCCGCTTTAGACGAAATGCACAGTGTAGTACATTGTATATGAGTGAGTTGCACTGAAAAACTTAGAATTTACTGAAAAAACCCGCATTAGACGAAATGCACAGTGTAGTACATTGTATATGAGTGAGTTGCACTGAAAAACTTAGAATTTACTGAAAAACCCGCATTAGACGAAATGCACAGTGTAGTACATTGTATATGAGTGAGTTGCACTGAAAAACTTAGAATTTACTGAAAAACCCGCATTAGACGAAATGCACAGTGTAGTACATAGTATATGAGTGAGTTTCACTGAAAAACTTAGAATTTACTGAAAAAACCCGCATTAGACGAAATGCACAGTGTAGTACATTGTATATGAGTGAGTTGCACTGAAAAACTTAGAATTTACTGAAAAACCCGCATTAGACGAAATGCACAGTGTAGTACATTGTATATGAGTGAGTTCCACTGAAAAACTTAGAATTTACTGAAAAACCCCCATTAGACGAAAATGCACAGTGTAGTACATTGTATATGAGTGAGTTGCACTGAAAAACTTAGAATTTACTGAAAAACCCGCATTAGACGAAATGCACAGTGTAGTACATAGTATATGAGTGAATTGCACTGAAAAACTTAGAATTTACTGAAAAACCCGCATTAGACGAAATGCACAGTGTAGTACATTGTATATGAGTGAGTTGCACTGAAATACTTAGAATTTACTGAAAAACCCGCATTAGACGAAATGCACAGTGTAGTACATTGTATATGAGTGAGTTGCACTGAAAAACTTAGAATTTACTGAAAAACCCGCATTAGACGAAATGCACAGTGTAGTACATTGTATATGAGTGAGTTGCACTGAAAAACTTAGAATTTACTGAAAAACCCGCATTAGACGAAATACACAGTGTAGTACATTGTATATGAGTGAGTTGCACTGAAAAACTTAGAATTTACTGAAAAACCCGCATTAGACGAAATGCACAGTGTAGTACATTGTATATGAGTGAGTTGCACTGAAAAACTTAGAATTTACTGAAAAACCCGCATTAGACGAAATGTACAGTGTAGTACATATTATATGAGTGAGTTGCACTGAAAAACTTAGAATTTACTGAAAAACCTGCATTAGACGAAATGCAGAGTGTAGTACATAGTATATGAGTGAGTTGCACTGAAAAACTTAGAATTTACTGAAAAACCCGCATTAGACGAAATGCACAGTGTAGTACATAGTATATGAGTGAGTTGCACTGAAAAACTTAGAATTTACTGAAAAACCTGCATTAGACGAAATGCACAGTGTAGTACATAGTATATGAGTGAGTTGCACTGAAAAACTTAGAATTTACTGAAAAACCCGCATTAGACGAAATGAACAGTGTAGTACATTGTATATGAGTGAGTTGCACTGAAAAAAGTAGAATTTACTGAAAAACCCGCTTTAGACGAAATGCACAGTGTAGTACATTGTATATGAGTGAGTTGCACTGAAAAACTTAGAATTTACTGAAAAACCCGCATTAGACGAAATGCACAGTGTAGTACATTGTATATGAGTGAGTTGCACTGAAAAACTTAGAATTTACTGAAAAACCCGCATTAGACGAAATACACAGTGTAGTACATTGTATATGAGTGAGTTGCACTGAAAAACTTAGAATTTACTGAAAAACCCGCATTAGACGAAATGCACAGTGTAGTAATTGTATATGAGTGAGTTGCACTGAAAAACTTAGAATTTACTGAAAAACCCGCATTAGACGAAATGTACAGTGTAGTACATAGTATATGAGTGAGTTGCACTGAAAAACTTAGAATTTACTGAAAAACCTGCATTAGACGAAATGCACAGTGTAGTACATAGTATATGAGTGAGTTGCACTGAAAAACTTAGAATTTACTGAAAAACCCGCATTAGACGAAATGAACAGTGTAGTACATTGTATATGAGTGAGTTGCACTGAAAAAAGTAGAATTTACTGAAAAACCCGCTTTAGACGAAATGCACAGTGTAGTACATTGTATATGAGTGAGTTGCACTGAAAAACTTAGAATTTACTGAAAAACCCGCATTAGACGAAATGCACAGTGTAGTACATTGTATATGAGTGAGTTGCACTGAAAAACTTAGAATTTACTGAAAAACCCGCATTAGACGAAATGCACAGTGTAGTACATTGTATATGAGTGAGTTGCACTGAAAAAAGTAGAATTTACTGAAAAACCCGCTTTAGACGAAATGCACAGTGTAGTACATTGTATATGAGTGAGTTGCACTGAAAAACTTAGAATTTACTGAAAAACCCGCATTAGACGAAATGCACAGTGTAGTACATTGTATATGAGTGAGTTGCACTGAAAAACTTAGAATTTACTGAAAAACCCGCATTAGACGAAATGCACAGTGTAGTACATTGTATATGAGTGAGTTGCACTGAAAAACTAGGAATTTACTGAAAAACCCGCATTAGACGAAATGCACAGTGTAGTACATAGTATATGAGTGAATTGCACTGAAAAACTTAGAATTTACTGAAAAACCCGCATTAGACGAAATGCACAGTGTAGTACATTGTATATGAGTGAGTTGCACTGAAATACTTAGAATTTACTGAAAAACCCGCATTAGACGAAATGCACAGTGTAGTACATTGTATATGAGTGAGTTGCACTGAAAAACTTAGAATTTACTGAAAAACCCGCATTAGACGAAATGCACAGTGTAGTACATTGTATATGAGTGAGTTGCACTGAAAAACTTAGAATTTACTGAAAAACCCGCATTAGACGAAATACACAGTGTAGTATATTGTATATGAGTGAGTTGCACTGAAAAACTTAGAATTTACTGAAAAACCCGCATTAGACGAAATGCACAGTATAGTACATTGTATATGAGTGAGTTGCACTGAAAAACTTAGAATTTACTGAAAAACCCGCATTAGACGAAATGTACAGTGTAGTACATAGTATATGAGTGAGTTGCACTGAAAAACTTAGAATTTACTGAAAAACCTGCATTAGACGAAATGCACAGTGTAGTACATAGTATATGAGTGAGTTGCACTGAAAAACTTAGAATTAACTGAAAAACCCGCATTAGACGAAATGCACAGTGTAGTACATAGTATATGAGTGAGTTGCACTGAAAAACTTAGAATTTACTGAAAAACCCGCTTTAGACGAAATGCACAGTGTAGTACATTGTATATGAGTGAGTTGCACTGAAAAACTTAGAATTTACTGAAAAACCCGCATTAGACGAAATGCACAGTGTAGTACATTGTATATGAGTGAGTTGCACTGAAAAACTTAGAATTTACTGAAAAACCCGCATTAGACGAAATGCACAGTGTAGTACATTGTATATGAGTGAGTTGCACTGAAAAACTTAGAATTTACTGAAAAACCCGCATTAGACGAAATGCACAGTGTAGTACATAGTATATGAGTGAGTTTCACTGAAAAACTTAGAATTTACTGAAAAACCTGCATTAGACGAAATGCACAGTGTAGTACATAATATATGAGTGAGTTGCACTGAAAAACTTAGAATTTACTGAAAAACCCGCATTAGACGAAATGCACAGTGTAGTACATAGTATATGAGTGAGTTGCACTGAAAAACTTAGAATTTACTGAAAAACCCGCATTAGACGAAATGCACAGTGTAGTACATTGTATATGAGTGATTTGCACTGAAAAACTTAGAATTTACTGAAAAACCCGCATTAGACGAAATGCACAGTGTAGTACATGTATATGAGTGAGTTGCACTGAAAAACTTAGAATTTACTGAAAAACCCGCATTAGACGAAATGCACAGTGTAGTACATTGTATATGAGTGAGTTGCACTGAAAAACTTAGAATTTACTGAAAAACCCGCATTAGACGAAATGCACAGTGTAGTACATTGTATATGAGTGAGTTGCACTGAAAAACTTAGAATTTACTGAAAAACCCGCATTAGACGAAATGCACAGTGTAGTACATTGTATATGAGTGAGTTGCACTGAAAAACTTAGAATTTACTGAAAAACCCGCATTAGACGAAATGCACAGTGTAGTACATTGTATATGAGTGAGTTGCACTGAAAAACTAGGAATTTACTGAAAAACCCGCATTAGACGAAATGCACAGTGTAGTACATAGTATATGAGTGAATTGCACTGAAAAACTTAGAATTTACTGAAAAACCCGCATTAGACGAAATGCACAGTGTAGTACATTGTATATGAGTGAGTTGCACTGAAATACTTAGAATTTACTGAAAAACCCGCATTAGACGAAATGCACAGTGTAGTACATTGTATATGAGTGAGTTGCACTGAAAAACTTAGAATTTACTGAAAAACCCGCATTGGACGAAATGCACAGTGTAGTACATTGTATTTGAGTGAGTTGCACTGAAAAACTTAGAATTTACTGAAAAACCCGCATTAGACGAAATACACAGTGTAGTACATTGTATATGAGTGAGTTGCACTGAAAAACTTAGAATTTACTGAAAAACCCGCATTAGACGAAATGCACAGTATAGTACATTGTATATGAGTGAGTTGCACTGAAAAACTTAGAATTTACTGAAAAACCCGCATTAGACGAAATGTACAGTGTAGTACATAGTATATGAGTGAGTTGCACTGAAAAACTTAGAATTTACTGAAAAACCTGCATTAGACGAAATACACAGTGTAGTACATAGTATATGAGTGAGTTGCACTGAAAAACTTAGAATTAACTGAAAAACCCGCATTAGACGAAATGCACAGTGTAGTACATAGTATATGAGTGAGTTGCACTGAAAAACTTAGAATTTACTGAAAAACCTGCATTAGGCGAAATGCACAGTGTAGTACATAGTATATGAGTGAGTTGCACTGAAAAACTTAGAATTTACTGAAAAACCCGCATTAGACGAAATGAACAGTGTAGTACATTGTATATGAGTGAGTTGCACTGAAAAAAGTAGAATTTACTGAAAAACCCGCTTTAGACGAAATGCACAGTGTAGTACATTGTATATGAGTGAGTTGCACTGAAAAACTTAGAATTTACTGAAAAACCCGCATTAGACGAAATGCACAGTGTAGTACATTGTATATGAGTGAGTTGCACTGAAAAACTTAGAATTTACTGAAAAACCCGCATTAGACGAAATGCACAGTGTAGTACATTGTATATGAGTGAGTTGCACTGAAAAACTTAGAATTTACTGAAAAACCCGCATTAGACGAAATGCACAGTGTAGTACATAGTATATGAGTGAGTTTCACTGAAAAACTTAGAATTTACTGAAAAACCTGCATTAGACGAAATGCACAGTGTAGTACATAATATATGAGTGAGTTGCACTGAAAAACTTAGAATTTACTGAAAAACCCGCATTAGACGAAATGCACAGTGTAGTACATAGTATATGAGTGAGTTGCACTGAAAAACTTAGAATTTACTGAAAAACCCGCATTAGACGAAATGCACAGTGTAGTACATTGTATATGAGTGATTTGCACTGAAAAACTTAGAATTTACTGAAAAACCCGCATTAGACGAAATGCACAGTGTAGTACATGTATATGAGTGAGTTGCACTGAAAAACTTAGAATTTACTGAAAAACCCGCATTAGACGAAATGCACAGTGTAGTACATAGTATATGAGTGAGTTGCACTGAAAAACTTAGAATTTACTGAAAAACCCGCATTAGACGAAATGCACAGTGTAGTACATTGTATATGAGTGAGTTGCACTGAAAAACTTAGAATTTACTGAAAAACCCGCATTAGACGAAATGCACAGTGTAGTACATTGTATATGAGTGAGTTGAACTGAAAAACTTAGAATTTACTGAAAAACCCGCATTAGACGAAATGCACAGTGTAGTACATAGTATATGAGTGAATTGCACTGAAAAACTTAGAATTTACTGAAAAACCCGCATTAGACGAAATGCACAGTGTAGTACATTGTATATGAGTGAGTTGCACTGAAAAACTTAGAATTTACTGAAAAACCCGCATTAGACGAAATCCACAGTGTAGTACATTGTATATGAGTGAGTTGCACTGAAAAACTTAGAATTTACTGAAAAACCCGCATTAGACGAAATACACAGTGTAGTACATTGTATATGAGTGAGTTGCACTGAAAAACTTAGAATTTACTGAAAAACCCGCATTAGACGAAATGCACAGTGTAGTACATTGTATATGAGTGAGTTGCACTGAAAAACTTAGAATTTACTGAAAAACCCGCATTAGACGAAATGTACAGTGTAGTACATAGTATATGAGTGAGTTGCACTGAAAAACTTAGAATTTACTGAAAAACCTGCATTAGACGAAATGCACAGTGTAGTACATAGTATATGAGTGAGTTGCACTGAAAAACTTAGAATTTACTGAAAAACCCGCATTAGACGAAATGCACAGTGTAGTACATAGTATATGAGTGAGTTGCACTGAAAAACTTAGAATTTACTGAAAAACCTGCATTAGACGAAATGCACAGTGTAGTACATAGTATATGAGTGAGTTGCACTGAAAAACTTAGAATTTACTGAAAAACCCGCATTAGACGAAATGAACAGTGTAGTACATTGTATATGAGTGAGTTGCACTGAAAAAAGTAGAATTTACTGAAAAACCCGCTTTAGACGAAATGCACAGTGTAGTACATTGTATATGAGTGAGTTGCACTGAAAAACTTAGAATTTACTGAAAAACCCGCATTAGACGAAATGCAGAGTGTAGTACATTGTATATGAGTGAGTTGCACTGAAAAACTTAGAATTTACTGAAAAACCCGCATTAGACGAAATGCACAGTGTAGTACATGTATATGAGTGAGTTGCACTGAAAAACTTAGAATTTACTGAAAAACCCGCATTAGACGAAATGCACAGTGTAGTACATAGTATATGAGTGAGTTGCACTGAAAAACTTAGAATTTACTGAAAAACCCGCATTAGACGAAATGCACAGTGTAGTACATTGTATATGAGTGAGTTGCACTGAAAAATTTAGAATTTACTGAAAAACCCGCATTAGACGAAATGCACAGTGTAGTACATTGTATATGAGTGAGTTGCGCTGAAAAACTTAGAATTTACTGAAAAACCCGCATTAGACGAAATGCACAGTGTAGTACATTGTATATGAGTGAGTTGCACTGAAATACTTAGAATTTACTGAAAAACCCGCATTAGACGAAATGCACAGTGTAGTACATTGTATATGAGTGAGTTGCACTGAAAAACTTAGAATTTACTGAAAAACCCGCATTAGACGAAATGCACAGTGTAGTACATTGTATATGAGTGAGTTGCACTGAAAAACTTAGAATTTACTGAAAAACCCGCATTAGACGAAATACACAGTGTAGTACATTGTATATGAGTGAGTTGCACTGAAAAACTTAGAATATACTGAAAAACCCGCATTAGACGAAATGCACAGTGTAGTACATTGTATATGAGTGAGTTGCACTGAAAAACTTAGAATTTACTGAAAAACCCGCATTAGACGAAATGTACAGTGTAGTACATAGTATATGAGTGAGTTGCACTGAAAAACTTAGAATTTACTGAAAAACCTGCATTAGACGAAATGCACAGTGTAGTACATAGTATATGAGTGAGTTGCACTGAAAAACTTAGAATTTACTGAAAAAACCGCATTAGACGAAATGCACAGTGTAGTACATTGTATATGAGTGAGTTGCACTGAAAAAAGTAGAATTTACTGAAAAAACCCGCTTTAGACGAAATGCACAGTGTAGTACATTGTATATGAGTGAGTTGCACTGAAAAACTTAGAATTTACTGAAAATCCCGCATTATACGAAATGCACAGTGTAGTACATTGTATATGAGTGAGTTGCACTGAAAAACTTAGAATTTACTGAAAAACCCGCATTAGACGAAATGCACAGTGTAGTACATGTATATGAGTGAGTTGCACTGAAAAACTTAGAATTTACTGAAAAACCCGCATTAGACGAAATGCACAGTGTAGTACATTGTATATGAGTGAGTTGCACTGAAAAACTTAGAATTTACTGAAATACCCGCATTAGACAAAATGCACAGTGTAGTACATTGTATATGAGTGAGTTGCACTGAAAAACTTAGAATTTACTGAAAAACCCGCATTAGACGAAATGCACAGTGTAGTACATTGTATATGATTGATTTGCACTGAAAAACTTAGAATTTACTGAAAAACCTGCATTAGACGAAATGCAGTGTAGTACATAGTATATGAGTGAGTTGCACTGAAAAACTTAGAATTTACTGAAAAACCCGCATTAGACGAAATGCACAGTGTAGTACATTGTATATGAGTGAGTTGCACTGAAAAACTTAGAATTTACTGAAAAACCCGCATTAGACGAAATGCACAGTGTAGTACATAGTATATGAGTGAGTTTCACTGAAAAACTTAGAATTTACTGAAAAACCTGCATTAGACGAAATGCACAGTGTAGTACATAATATATGAGTGAGTTGCACTGAAAAACTTAGAATTTACTGAAAAACCCGCATTAGACGAAATGCACAGTGTAGTACATAGTATATGAGTGAGTTGCACTGAAAAACTTAGAATTTACTGAAAAACCCGCATTAGACGAAATGCACAGTGTAGTACATTGTATATGAGTGATTTGCACTGAAAAACTTAGAATTTACTGAAAAACCCGCATTAGACGAAATGCACAGTGTAGTACATGTATATGAGTGAGTTGCACTGAAAAACTTAGAATTTACTGAAAAACCCGCATTAGACGAAATGCACAGTGTAGTACATTGTATATGAGTGAGTTGCACTGAAAAACTTAGAATTTACTGAAAAACCCGCATTAGACGAAATGCACAGTGTAGTACATTGTATATGAGTGAGTTGCACTGAAAAACTTAGAATTTACTGAAAAACCCGCATTAGACGAAATGCACAGTGTAGTACATTGTATATGAGTGAGTTGCACTGAAATACTTAGAATTTACTGAAAAACCCGCATTAGACGAAATGCACAGTGTAGTACATTGTATATGAGTGAGTTGCACTGAAAAACTTAGAATTTACTGAAAAACCCGCATTGGACGAAATGCACAGTGTAGTACATTGTATTTGAGTGAGTTGCACTGAAAAACTTAGAATTTACTGAAAAACCCGCATTAGACGAAATACACAGTGTAGTACATTGTATATGAGTGAGTTGCACTGAAAAACTTAGAATTTACTGAAAAACCCGCATTAGACGAAATGCACAGTGTAGTACATTGTATATGAGTGAGTTGCACTGAAAAACTTAGAATTTACTGAAAAACCCGCATTAGACGAAATGTACAGTGTAGTACATAGTATATGAGTGAGTTGCACTGAAAAACTTAGAATTTACTGAAAAACCCGCATTAGACGAAATACACAGTGTAGTACATTGTATATGAGTGAGTTGCACTGAAAAACTTAGAATATACTGAAAAACCCGCATTAGACGAAATGCACAGTGTAGTACATTGTATATGAGTGAGTTGCACTGAAAAACTTAGAATTTACTGAAAAACCCGCATTAGACGAAATGTACAGTGTAGTACATAGTATATGAGTGAGTTGCACTGAAAAACTTAGAATTTACTGAAAAACCTGCATTAGACGAAATGCACAGTGTAGTACATAGTATATGAGTGAGTTGCACTGAAAAACTTAGAATTTACTGAAAAAACCGCATTAGACGAAATGCACAGTGTAGTACATTGTATATGAGTGAGTTGCACTGAAAAAAGTAGAATTTACTGAAAAAACCCGCTTTAGACGAAATGCACAGTGTAGTACATTGTATATGAGTGAGTTGCACTGAAAAACTTAGAATTTACTGAAAATCCCGCATTATACGAAATGCACAGTGTAGTACATTGTATATGAGTGAGTTGCACTGAAAAACTTAGAATTTACTGAAAAACCCGCATTAGACGAAATGCACAGTGTAGTACATGTATATGAGTGAGTTGCACTGAAAAACTTAGAATTTACTGAAAAACCCGCATTAGACGAAATGCACAGTGTAGTACATTGTATATGAGTGAGTTGCACTGAAAAACTTAGAATTTACTGAAATACCCGCATTAGACAAAATGCACAGTGTAGTACATTGTATATGAGTGAGTTGCACTGAAAAACTTAGAATTTACTGAAAAACCCGCATTAGACGAAATGCACAGTGTAGTACATTGTATATGATTGATTTGCACTGAAAAACTTAGAATTTACTGAAAAACCTGCATTAGACGAAATGCAGTGTAGTACATAGTATATGAGTGAGTTGCACTGAAAAACTTAGAATTTACTGAAAAACCCGCATTAGACGAAATGCACAGTGTAGTACATTGTATATGAGTGAGTTGCACTGAAAAACTTAGAATTTACTGAAAAACCCGCATTAGACGAAATGCACAGTGTAGTACATAGTATATGAGTGAGTTTCACTGAAAAACTTAGAATTTACTGAAAAACCTGCATTAGACGAAATGCACAGTGTAGTACATAATATATGAGTGAGTTGCACTGAAAAACTTAGAATTTACTGAAAAACCCGCATTAGACGAAATGCACAGTGTAGTACATAGTATATGAGTGAGTTGCACTGAAAAACTTAGAATTTACTGAAAAACCCGCATTAGACGAAATGCACAGTGTAGTACATTGTATATGAGTGATTTGCACTGAAAAACTTAGAATTTACTGAAAAACCCGCATTAGACGAAATGCACAGTGTAGTACATGTATATGAGTGAGTTGCACTGAAAAACTTAGAATTTACTGAAAAACCCGCATTAGACGAAATGCACAGTGTAGTACATTGTATATGAGTGAGTTGCACTGAAAAACTTAGAATTTACTGAAAAACCCGCATTAGACGAAATGCACAGTGTAGTACATTGTATATGAGTGAGTTGCACTGAAAAACTTAGAATTTACTGAAAAACCCGCATTAGACGAAATGCACAGTGTAGTACATTGTATATGAGTGAGTTGCACTGAAATACTTAGAATTTACTGAAAAACCCGCATTAGACGAAATGCACAGTGTAGTACATTGTATATGAGTGAGTTGCACTGAAAAACTTAGAATTTACTGAAAAACCCGCATTGGACGAAATGCACAGTGTAGTACATTGTATTTGAGTGAGTTGCACTGAAAAACTTAGAATTTACTGAAAAACCCGCATTAGACGAAATACACAGTGTAGTACATTGTATATGAGTGAGTTGCACTGAAAAACTTAGAATTTACTGAAAAACCCGCATTAGACGAAATGCACAGTATAGTACATTGTATATGAGTGAGTTGCACTGAAAAACTTAGAATTTACTGAAAAACCCGCATTAGACGAAATGTACAGTGTAGTACATAGTATATGAGTGAGTTGCACTGAAAAACTTAGAATTTACTGAAAAACCTGCATTAGACGAAATACACAGTGTAGTACATAGTATATGAGTGAGTTGCACTGAAAAACTTAGAATTAACTGAAAAACCCGCATTAGACGAAATGCACAGTGTAGTACATAGTATATGAGTGAGTTGCACTGAAAAACTTAGAATTTACTGAAAAACCTGCATTAGGCGAAATGCACAGTGTAGTACATAGTATATGAGTGAGTTGCACTGAAAAACTTAGAATTTACTGAAAAACCCGCATTAGACGAAATGAACAGTGTAGTACATTGTATATGAGTGAGTTGCACTGAAAAAAGTAGAATTTACTGAAAAACCCGCTTTAGACGAAATGCACAGTGTAGTACATTGTATATGAGTGAGTTGCACTGAAAAACTTAGAATTTACTGAAAAACCCGCATTAGACGAAATGCACAGTGTAGTACATTGTATATGAGTGAGTTGCACTGAAAAACTTAGAATTTACTGAAAAACCCGCATTAGACGAAATGCACAGTGTAGTACATTGTATATGAGTGAGTTGCACTGAAAAACTTAGAATTTACTGAAAAACCCGCATTAGACGAAATGCACAGTGTAGTACATAGTATATGAGTGAGTTTCACTGAAAAACTTAGAATTTACTGAAAAACCTGCATTAGACGAAATGCACAGTGTAGTACATAATATATGAGTGAGTTGCACTGAAAAACTTAGAATTTACTGAAAAACCCGCATTAGACGAAATGCACAGTGTAGTACATAGTATATGAGTGAGTTGCACTGAAAAACTTAGAATTTACTGAAAAACCCGCATTAGACGAAATGCACAGTGTAGTACATTGTATATGAGTGATTTGCACTGAAAAACTTAGAATTTACTGAAAAACCCGCATTAGACGAAATGCACAGTGTAGTACATGTATATGAGTGAGTTGCACTGAAAAACTTAGAATTTACTGAAAAACCCGCATTAGACGAAATGCACAGTGTAGTACATAGTATATGAGTGAGTTGCACTGAAAAACTTAGAATTTACTGAAAAACCCGCATTAGACGAAATGCACAGTGTAGTACATTGTATATGAGTGAGTTGCACTGAAAAACTTAGAATTTACTGAAAAACCCGCATTAGACGAAATGCACAGTGTAGTACATTGTATATGAGTGAGTTGAACTGAAAAACTTAGAATTTACTGAAAAACCCGCATTAGACGAAATGCACAGTGTAGTACATAGTATATGAGTGAATTGCACTGAAAAACTTAGAATTTACTGAAAAACCCGCATTAGACGAAATGCACAGTGTAGTACATTGTATATGAGTGAGTTGCACTGAAAAACTTAGAATTTACTGAAAAACCCGCATTGGACGAAATGCACAGTGTAGTACATTGTATTTGAGTGAGTTGCACTGAAAAACTTAGAATTTACTGAAAAACCCGCATTAGACGAAATACACAGTGTAGTACATTGTATATGAGTGAGTTGCACTGAAAAACTTAGAATTTACTGAAAAACCCGCATTAGACGAAATGCACAGTATAGTACATTGTATATGAGTGAGTTGCACTGAAAAACTTAGAATTTACTGAAAAACCCGCATTAGACGAAATGTACAGTGTAGTACATAGTATATGAGTGAGTTGCACTGAAAAACTTAGAATTTACTGAAAAACCTGCATTAGACGAAATACACAGTGTAGTACATAGTATATGAGTGAGTTGCACTGAAAAACTTAGAATTAACTGAAAAACCCGCATTAGACGAAATGCACAGTGTAGTACATAGTATATGAGTGAGTTGCACTGAAAAACTTAGAATTTACTGAAAAACCTGCATTAGGCGAAATGCACAGTGTAGTACATAGTATATGAGTGAGTTGCACTGAAAAACTTAGAATTTACTGAAAAACCCGCATTAGACGAAATGAACAGTGTAGTACATTGTATATGAGTGAGTTGCACTGAAAAAAGTAGAATTTACTGAAAAACCCGCTTTAGACGAAATGCACAGTGTAGTACATTGTATATGAGTGAGTTGCACTGAAAAACTTAGAATTTACTGAAAAACCCGCATTAGACGAAATGCACAGTGTAGTACATTGTATATGAGTGAGTTGCACTGAAAAACTTAGAATTTACTGAAAAACCCGCATTAGACGAAATGCACAGTGTAGTACATTGTATATGAGTGAGTTGCACTGAAAAACTTAGAATTTACTGAAAAACCCGCATTAGACGAAATGCACAGTGTAGTACATAGTATATGAGTGAGTTTCACTGAAAAACTTAGAATTTACTGAAAAACCTGCATTAGACGAAATGCACAGTGTAGTACATAATATATGAGTGAGTTGCACTGAAAAACTTAGAATTTACTGAAAAACCCGCATTAGACGAAATGCACAGTGTAGTACATAGTATATGAGTGAGTTGCACTGAAAAACTTAGAATTTACTGAAAAACCCGCATTAGACGAAATGCACAGTGTAGTACATTGTATATGAGTGATTTGCACTGAAAAACTTAGAATTTACTGAAAAACCCGCATTAGACGAAATGCACAGTGTAGTACATGTATATGAGTGAGTTGCACTGAAAAACTTAGAATTTACTGAAAAACCCGCATTAGACGAAATGCACAGTGTAGTACATAGTATATGAGTGAGTTGCACTGAAAAACTTAGAATTTACTGAAAAACCCGCATTAGACGAAATGCACAGTGTAGTACATTGTATATGAGTGAGTTGCACTGAAAAACTTAGAATTTACTGAAAAACCCGCATTAGACGAAATGCACAGTGTAGTACATTGTATATGAGTGAGTTGAACTGAAAAACTTAGAATTTACTGAAAAACCCGCATTAGACGAAATGCACAGTGTAGTACATAGTATATGAGTGAATTGCACTGAAAAACTTAGAATTTACTGAAAAACCCGCATTAGACGAAATGCACAGTGTAGTACATTGTATATGAGTGAGTTGCACTGAAAAACTTAGAATTTACTGAAAAACCCGCATTAGACGAAATCCACAGTGTAGTACATTGTATATGAGTGAGTTGCACTGAAAAACTTAGAATTTACTGAAAAACCCGCATTAGACGAAATACACAGTGTAGTACATTGTATATGAGTGAGTTGCACTGAAAAACTTAGAATTTACTGAAAAACCCGCATTAGACGAAATGCACAGTGTAGTACATTGTATATGAGTGAGTTGCACTGAAAAACTTAGAATTTACTGAAAAACCCGCATTAGACGAAATGTACAGTGTAGTACATAGTATATGAGTGAGTTGCACTGAAAAACTTAGAATTTACTGAAAAACCTGCATTAGACGAAATGCACAGTGTAGTACATAGTATATGAGTGAGTTGCACTGAAAAACTTAGAATTTACTGAAAAACCCGCATTAGACGAAATGCACAGTGTAGTACATAGTATATGAGTGAGTTGCACTGAAAAACTTAGAATTTACTGAAAAACCTGCATTAGACGAAATGCACAGTGTAGTACATAGTATATGAGTGAGTTGCACTGAAAAACTTAGAATTTACTGAAAAACCCGCATTAGACGAAATGAACAGTGTAGTACATTGTATATGAGTGAGTTGCACTGAAAAAAGTAGAATTTACTGAAAAACCCGCTTTAGACGAAATGCACAGTGTAGTACATTGTATATGAGTGAGTTGCACTGAAAAACTTAGAATTTACTGAAAAACCCGCATTAGACGAAATGCAGAGTGTAGTACATTGTATATGAGTGAGTTGCACTAAAAAACTTAGAATTTACTGAAAAACCCGCATTAGACGAAATGCACAGTGTAGTACATGTATATGAGTGAGTTGCACTGAAAAACTTAGAATTTACTGAAAAACCCGCATTAGACGAAATGCACAGTGTAGTACATAGTATATGAGTGAGTTGCACTGAAAAACTTAGAATTTACTGAAAAACCCGCATTAGACGAAATGCACAGTGTAGTACATTGTATATGAGTGAGTTGCACTGAAAAATTTAGAATTTACTGAAAAACCCGCATTAGACGAAATGCACAGTGTAGTACATTGTATATGAGTGAGTTGCGCTGAAAAACTTAGAATTTACTGAAAAACCCGCATTAGACGAAATGCACAGTGTAGTACATTGTATATGAGTGAGTTGCACTGAAATACTTAGAATTTACTGAAAAACCCGCATTAGACGAAATGCACAGTGTAGTACATTGTATATGAGTGAGTTGCACTGAAAAACTTAGAATTTACTGAAAAACCCGCATTAGACGAAATGCACAGTGTAGTACATTGTATATGAGTGAGTTGCACTGAAAAACTTAGAATTTACTGAAAAACCCGCATTAGACGAAATACACAGTGTAGTACATTGTATATGAGTGAGTTGCACTGAAAAACTTAGAATATACTGAAAAACCCGCATTAGACGAAATGCACAGTGTAGTACATTGTATATGAGTGAGTTGCACTGAAAAACTTAGAATTTACTGAAAAACCCGCATTAGACGAAATGTACAGTGTAGTACATAGTATATGAGTGAGTTGCACTGAAAAACTTAGAATTTACTGAAAAACCTGCATTAGACGAAATGCACAGTGTAGTACATAGTATATGAGTGAGTTGCACTGAAAAACTTAGAATTTACTGAAAAAACCGCATTAGACGAAATGCACAGTGTAGTACATTGTATATGAGTGAGTTGCACTGAAAAAAGTAGAATTTACTGAAAAAACCCGCTTTAGACGAAATGCACAGTGTACTACATTGTATATGAGTGAGTTGCACTGAAAAACTTAGAATTTACTGAAAAACCCGCATTATACGAAATGCACAGTGTAGTACATTGTATATGAGTGAGTTGCACTGAAAAACTTAGAATTTACTGAAAAACCCGCATTAGACGAAATGCACAGTGTAGTACATGTATATGAGTGAGTTGCACTGAAAAACTTAGAATTTACTGAAAAACCCGCATTAGACGAAATGCACAGTGTAGTACATTGTATATGAGTGAGTTGCACTGAAAAACTTAGAATTTACTGAAAAACCCGAATTAGACGAAATGCACAGTGTAGTACATTGTATATGAGTGAGTTGCACTGAAAAACTTAGAATTTACTGAAAAACCCGCATTAGACGAAATGCACAGTGTAGTACATTGTATATGATTGA
Source organism: Mus caroli (assembly GCF_978045245.1). Taxonomy (NCBI): domain Eukaryota; kingdom Metazoa; phylum Chordata; class Mammalia; order Rodentia; family Muridae; genus Mus; species Mus caroli. Next base: position 1,852,926 of record NW_028227291.1, on the reverse strand, counting down.
TTTGCACTGAAAAACTTAGAATTTACTGAAAAACCTGCATTAGACGAAATGCAGTGTAGTACATAGTATATGAGTGAGTTGCACTGAAAAACTTAGAATTTACTGAAAAACCCGCATTAGACGAAATGCACAGTGTAGTACATTGTATATGAGTGAGTTGCACTGAAAAACTTAGAATTTACTGAAAAACCCGCATTAGACGAAATGAACAGTGTAGTACATTGTATATGAGTGATTTGCTCTGAGAAAAGTAGAATTTACTGAAAAACCCGCATTAGACGAAATGCACAGTGTAGTACATATATATGAGTGAGTTGCACTGAAAAACTTAGAATTTACTGAAAAACCCGCATTAGACGAAATGCACAGTGTAGTACATTGTATATGAGTGAGTTGCACTGAAAAACTTAGAATTTACTGAAAAACCCGCATTAGACGAAATGCACAGTGTAGTACATTGTATATGAGTGAGTTGCACTGAAAAACTTAGAATTTACTGAAAAACCCGCATTAGACGAAATGCACAGTGTAGTACATTGTATATGATTGATTTGCACTGAAAAACTTAGAATTTACTGAAAAACCTGCATTAGACGAAATGCAGTGTAGTACATAGTATATGAGTGAGTTGCACTGAAAAACTTAGAATTTACTGAAAAACCCGCATTAGACGAAATGCACAGTGTAGTACATTGTATATGAGTGAGTTGCACTGAAAAACTTAGAATTTACTGAAAAACCCGCATTAGACGAAATGAACAGTGTAGTACATTGTATATGAGTGATTTGCTCTGAAAAAAGTAGAATTTACTGAAAAACCCGCTTTAGACGAAATGCACAGTGTAGTACATTGTATATGAGTGAGTTGCACTGAAAAACTTAGAATTTACTGAAAAACCCGCATTAGACGAAATGCACAGTGTAGTACATTGTATATGAGTGAGTTGCACTGAAAAACTTAGAATTTACTGAAAAACCCGCATTAGACGAAATGCACAGTGTAGTACATGTATATGAGTGAGTTGCACTGAAAAACTTAGAATTTACTGAAAAAACCGCATTAGACGAAATGCACAGTGTAGTACATAGTATATGAGTGAGTTGCACTGAAAAACTTAGAATTTACTGAAAAACCCGCATTAGACGAAATGCACAGTGTAGTACATTGTATATGAGTGAGTTGCACTGAAAAACTTAGAATTTACTGAAAAACCCGCATTAGACGAAATGAACAGTGTAGTACATTGTATATGAGTGATTTGCTCTGAAAAAAGTAGAATTTACTGAAAAACCCGCATTAGACGAAATGCACAGTGTAGTACATATATATGAGTGAGTTGCACTGAAAAACTTAGAATTTACTGAAAAACCCGCATTAGACGAAATGCACAGTGTAGTACATTGTATATGAGTGAGTTGCACTGAAAAACTTAGAATTTACTGAAAAACCCGCATTAGACGAAATGCACAGTGTAGTACATTGTATATGAGTGAGTTGCACTGAAAAACTTAGAATTTACTGAAAAACCCGCATTAGACGAAATGCACAGTGTAGTACATTGTATATGATTGATTTGCACTGAAAAACTTAGAATTTACTGAAAAACCTGCATTAGACGAAATGCAGTGTAGTACATAGTATATGAGTGAGTTGCACTGAAAAACTTAGAATTTACTGAAAAACCCGCATTAGACGAAATGCACAGTGTAGTACATTGTATATGAGTGAGTTGCACTGAAAAACTTAGAATTTACTGAAAAACCCGCATTAGACGAAATGAACAGTGTAGTACATTGTATATGAGTGATTTGCTCTGAAAAAAGTAGAATTTACTGAAAAACCCGCTTTAGACGAAATGCACAGTGTAGTACATTGTATATGAGTGAGTTGCACTGAAAAACTTAGAATTTACTGAAAAACCCGCATTAGACGAAATGCACAGTGTAGTACATTGTATATGAGTGAGTTGCACTGAAAAACTTAGAATTTACTGAAAAACCCGCATTAGACGAAATGCACAATGTAGTACATGTATATGAGTGAGTTGCACTGAAAAACTTAGAATTTACTGAAAAACCCGCATTAGACGAAATGCACAGTGTAGTACATTGTATATGAGTGAGTTGCACTGAAAAACTTAGAATTTACTGAAAAACCCGCATTAGACGAAATGCACAGTGTAGTACATGTATATGAGTGAGTTGCACTGAAAAACTTAGAATTTACTGAAAAACCCGCATTAGACGAAATGCACAGTGTAGTACATTGTATATGAGTGAGTTGCACTGAAAAACTTAGAATTTACTGAAAAACCCGCATTAGACGAAATGCACAGTGTAGTACATTGTATATGAGTGAGTTGCACTGAAAAACTTAGAATTTACTGAAAAACCCGCATTAGAGTTAATGCACAGTGTAGTACATGTATATGAGTGAGTTGCACTGAAAAACTTAGAATTTACTGAAAAACCCGCATTACACGAAATGCACAGTGTAGTACATTGTATATGAGTGAGTTGCACTGAAAAACTTAGAATTTACTGAAAAACCCGCATTAGACGAAATGCACAGTGTAGTACATTGTATATGAGTGAGTTGCACTGAAAAACTTAGAATTTACTGAAAAACCCGCATTAGACGAAATGCACAGTGTAGTACATTGTATATGAGTGAGTTGCACTGAAAAACTTAGAATTTACTGAAAAACCCGCATTAGACGAAATGCACAGTGTAGTACATTGTATATGAGTGAGTTGCACTGAAAAACTTAGAATTTACTGAAAAACCCGCATTAGACGAAATGCACAGTGTAGTACATAGTATATGAGTGAGTTGCACTGAAAAACTTAGAATTTACTGAGAAACCCGCATTAGACGAAATGCACAGTGTAGTACAGTGTATATGAGTGAGTTGCACTGAAAAACTTAGAATTTACTGAAAAACCCGCATTAGACGAAATGCACAGTGTAGTACATTGTATATGAGTGAGTTGCACTGAAAAACTTAGAATTTACTGAAAAACCCGCATTAGACGAAATGCACAGTGTAGTACATTGTATATGAGTGAGTTGCACTGAAAAACTTAGAATTTACTGAAAAACCCGCATTAGACGAAATGTACAGTGTAGTACATAGTATATGAGTGAGTTGCACTGAAAAACTTAGAATTTACTGAAAAACCTGCATTAGACGAAATGCACAGTGTAGTACATAGTATATGATCGAGTTGCACTGAAAAACTTAGAATTTACTGAAAAACCCGCATTAGACGAAATGCACAGTGTAGTACATTGTATATGAGTGATTTGCACTGAAAAACTTAGAATTTACTGAAAAACCCGCATTAGACGAAATGCACAGTGTAGTACATGTATATGAGTGAGTTGCACTGAAAAACTTAGAATTTACTGAAAAACCCGCATTAGACGAAATGCACAGTGTAGTACATTGTATATGAGTGAGTTGCACTGAAAAACTTAGAATTTACTGAAAAACCCGCATTAGACGAAATGCAGAGTGTAGTACATAGTATATGAGTGAGTTGCACTGAAAAACTTAGAATTTACTGAAAAACCTGCATTAGACGAAATGCACATGTAGTGTATAGTATATGAGTGAGTTGCACTGAAAAACTTAGAATTTACTGAAAAACCCGCATTAGACGAAATGAACAGTGTAGTACATTGTATATGAGTGAGTTGCACTGAAAAAAGGAGAATTTACTGAAAAACCCGCTTTAGACGAAATGCACAGTGTACTACATTGTATATGAGTGAGTTGCACTGAAAAACTTAGAATTTACTGAAAAACCCGCATTAGACGAAATGCACAGTGTAGTACATAGTATATGAGTGAGTTGCACTGAAAAACTTAGAATTTACTGAAAAACCTGCATTAGACGAAATGCACAGTGTAGTACATAGTATATGAGTGAGTTGCACTGAAAAACTTAGAATTTACTGAAAAACCCGCATTAGACGAAATGAACAGTGTAGTACATTGTATATGAGTGAGTTGCACTGAAAAAAGTAGAATTTACTGAAAAACCCGCTTTAGACGAAATGCACAGTGTAGTACATTGTATATGAGTGAGTTGCACTGAAAAACTTAGAATTTACTGAAAAACCCGCATTAGACGAAATGCAGAGTGTAGTACATTGTATATGAGTGAGTTGCACTAAAAAACTTAGAATTTACTGAAAAACCCGCATTAGACGAAATGCACAGTGTAGTACATGTATATGAGTGAGTTGCACTGAAAAACTTAGAATTTACTGAAAAACCCGCATTAGACGAAATGCACAGTGTAGTACATAGTATATGAGTGAGTTGCACTGAAAAACTTAGAATTTACTGAAAAACCCGCATTAGACGAAATGCACAGTGTAGTACATTGTATATGAGTGAGTTGCACTGAAAAATTTAGAATTTACTGAAAAACCCGCATTAGACGAAATGCACAGTGTAGTACATTGTATATGAGTGAGTTGCGCTGAAAAACTTAGAATTTACTGAAAAACCCGCATTAGACGAAATGCACAGTGTAGTACATTGTATATGAGTGAGTTGCACTGAAATACTTAGAATTTACTGAAAAACCCGCATTAGACGAAATGCACAGTGTAGTACATTGTATATGAGTGAGTTGCACTGAAAAACTTAGAATTTACTGAAAAACCCGCATTAGACGAAATGCACAGTGTAGTACATTGTATATGAGTGAGTTGCACTGAAAAACTTAGAATTTACTGAAAAACCCGCATTAGACGAAATACACAGTGTAGTACATTGTATATGAGTGAGTTGCACTGAAAAACTTAGAATTTACTGAAAAACCTGCATTAGACGAAATGCACAGTGTAGTACATAGTATATGAGTGAGTTGCACTGAAAAACTTAGAATTTACTGAAAAAACCGCATTAGACGAAATGCACAGTGTAGTACATTGTATATGAGTGAGTTGCACTGAAAAAAGTAGAATTTACTGAAAAAACCCGCTTTAGACGAAATGCACAGTGTAGTACATTGTATATGAGTGAGTTGCACTGAAAAACTTAGAATTTACTGAAAAACCCGCATTATACGAAATGCACAGTGTAGTACATTGTATATGAGTGAGTTGCACTGAAAAACTTAGAATTTACTGAAAAACCCGCATTAGACGAAATGCACAGTGTAGTACATGTATATGAGTGAGTTGCACTGAAAAACTTAGAATTTACTGAAAAACGCGCATTAGACGAAATGCACAGTGTAGTACATTGTATATGAGTGAGTTGCACTGAAAAACTTAGAATTTACTGAAAAACCCGCATTAGACGAAATGCACAGTGTAGTACATTGTATATGAGTGAGTTGCACTGAAAAACTTAGAATTTACTGAAAAACCCGCATTAGACGAAATGCACAGTGTAGTACATTGTATATGATTGATTTGCACTGAAAAACTTAGAATTTACTGAAAAACCTGCATTAGACGAAATGCAGTGTAGTACATAGTATATGAGTGAGTTGCACTGAAAAACTTAGAATTTACTGAAAAACCCGCATTAGACGAAATGCACAGTGTAGTACATTGTATATGAGTGAGTTGCACTGAAAAACTTAGAATTTACTGAAAAACCCGCATTAGACGAAATGAACAGTGTAGTACATTGTATATGAGTGATTTGCTCTGAGAAAAGTAGAATTTACTGAAAAACCCGCATTAGACGAAATGCACAGTGTAGTACATATATATGAGTGAGTTGCACTGAAAAACTTAGAATTTACTGAAAAACCCGCATTAGACGAAATGCACAGTGTAGTACATTGTATATGAGTGAGTTGCACTGAAAAACTTAGAATTTACTGAAAAACCCGCATTAGACGAAATGCACAGTGTAGTACATTGTATATGAGTGAGTTGCACTGAAAAACTTAGAATTTACTGAAAAACCCGCATTAGACGAAATGCACAGTGTAGTACATTGTATATGATTGATTTGCACTGAAAAACTTAGAATTTACTGAAAAACCTGCATTAGACGAAATGCAGTGTAGTACATAGTATATGAGTGAGTTGCACTGAAAAACTTAGAATTTACTGAAAAACCCGCATTAGACGAAATGCACAGTGTAGTACATTGTATATGAGTGAGTTGCACTGAAAAACTTAGAATTTACTGAAAAACCCGCATTAGACGAAATGAACAGTGTAGTACATTGTATATGAGTGATTTGCTCTGAAAAAAGTAGAATTTACTGAAAAACCCGCTTTAGACGAAATGCACAGTGTAGTACATTGTATATGAGTGAGTTGCACTGAAAAACTTAGAATTTACTGAAAAACCCGCATTAGACGAAATGCACAGTGTAGTACATTGTATATGAGTGAGTTGCACTGAAAAACTTAGAATTTACTGAAAAACCCGCATTAGACGAAATGCACAGTGTAGTACATGTATATGAGTGAGTTGCACTGAAAAACTTAGAATTTACTGAAAAAACCGCATTAGACGAAATGCACAGTGTAGTACATAGTATATGAGTGAGTTGCACTGAAAAACTTAGAATTTACTGAAAAACCCGCATTAGACGAAATGCACAGTGTAGTACATTGTATATGAGTGAGTTGCACTGAAAAACTTAGAATTTACTGAAAAACCCGCATTAGACGAAATGAACAGTGTAGTACATTGTATATGAGTGATTTGCTCTGAAAAAAGTAGAATTTACTGAAAAACCCGCATTAGACGAAATGCACAGTGTAGTACATATATATGAGTGAGTTGCACTGAAAAACTTAGAATTTACTGAAAAACCCGCATTAGACGAAATGCACAGTGTAGTACATTGTATATGAGTGAGTTGCACTGAAAAACTTAGAATTTACTGAAAAACCCGCATTAGACGAAATGCACAGTGTAGTACATTGTATATGAGTGAGTTGCACTGAAAAACTTAGAATTTACTGAAAAACCCGCATTAGACGAAATGCACAGTGTAGTACATTGTATATGATTGATTTGCACTGAAAAACTTAGAATTTACTGAAAAACCTGCATTAGACGAAATGCAGTGTAGTACATAGTATATGAGTGAGTTGCACTGAAAAACTTAGAATTTACTGAAAAACCCGCATTAGACGAAATGCACAGTGTAGTACATTGTATATGAGTGAGTTGCACTGAAAAACTTAGAATTTACTGAAAAACCCGCATTAGACGAAATGAACAGTGTAGTACATTGTATATGAGTGATTTGCTCTGAAAAAAGTAGAATTTACTGAAAAACCCGCTTTAGACGAAATGCACAGTGTAGTACATTGTATATGAGTGAGTTGCACTGAAAAACTTAGAATTTACTGAAAAACCCGCATTAGACGAAATGCACAGTGTAGTACATTGTATATGAGTGAGTTGCACTGAAAAACTTAGAATTTACTGAAAAACCCGCATTAGACGAAATGCACAATGTAGTACATGTATATGAGTGAGTTGCACTGAAAAACTTAGAATTTACTGAAAAACCCGCATTAGACGAAATGCACAGTGTAGTACATTGTATATGAGTGAGTTGCACTGAAAAACTTAGAATTTACTGAAAAACCCGCATTAGACGAAATGCACAGTGTAGTACATGTATATGAGTGAGTTGCACTGAAAAACTTAGAATTTACTGAAAAACCCGCATTAGACGAAATGCACAGTGTAGTACATTGTATATGAGTGAGTTGCACTGAAAAACTTAGAATTTACTGAAAAACCCGCATTAGACGAAATGCACAGTGTAGTACATTGTATATGAGTGAGTTGCACTGAAAAACTTAGAATTTACTGAAAAACCCGCATTAGAGTTAATGCACAGTGTAGTACATGTATATGAGTGAGTTGCACTGAAAAACTTAGAATTTACTGAAAAACCCGCATTACACGAAATGCACAGTGTAGTACATTGTATATGAGTGAGTTGCACTGAAAAACTTAGAATTTACTGAAAAACCCGCATTAGACGAAATGCACAGTGTAGTACATTGTATATGAGTGAGTTGCACTGAAAAACTTAGAATTTACTGAAAAACCCGCATTAGACGAAATGCACAGTGTAGTACATTGTATATGAGTGAGTTGCACTGAAAAACTTAGAATTTACTGAAAAACCCGCATTAGACGAAATGCACAGTGTAGTACATTGTATATGAGTGAGTTGCACTGAAAAACTTAGAATTTACTGAAAAACCCGCATTAGACGAAATGCACAGTGTAGTACATAGTATATGAGTGAGTTGCACTGAAAAACTTAGAATTTACTGAGAAACCCGCATTAGACGAAATGCACAGTGTAGTACAGTGTATATGAGTGAGTTGCACTGAAAAACTTAGAATTTACTGAAAAACCCGCATTAGACGAAATGCACAGTGTAGTACATTGTATATGAGTGAGTTGCACTGAAAAACTTAGAATTTACTGAAAAACCCGCATTAGACGAAATGCACAGTGTAGTACATTGTATATGAGTGAGTTGCACTGAAAAACTTAGAATTTACTGAAAAACCCGCATTAGACGAAATGTACAGTGTAGTACATAGTATATGAGTGAGTTGCACTGAAAAACTTAGAATTTACTGAAAAACCTGCATTAGACGAAATGCACAGTGTAGTACATAGTATATGATCGAGTTGCACTGAAAAACTTAGAATTTACTGAAAAACCCGCATTAGACGAAATGCACAGTGTAGTACATTGTATATGAGTGATTTGCACTGAAAAACTTAGAATTTACTGAAAAACCCGCATTAGACGAAATGCACAGTGTAGTACATGTATATGAGTGAGTTGCACTGAAAAACTTAGAATTTACTGAAAAACCCGCATTAGACGAAATGCACAGTGTAGTACATTGTATATGAGTGAGTTGCACTGAAAAACTTAGAATTTACTGAAAAACCCGCATTAGACGAAATGCAGAGTGTAGTACATAGTATATGAGTGAGTTGCACTGAAAAACTTAGAATTTACTGAAAAACCTGCATTAGACGAAATGCACATGTAGTGTATAGTATATGAGTGAGTTGCACTGAAAAACTTAGAATTTACTGAAAAACCCGCATTAGACGAAATGAACAGTGTAGTACATTGTATATGAGTGAGTTGCACTGAAAAAAGGAGAATTTACTGAAAAACCCGCTTTAGACGAAATGCACAGTGTAGTACATTGTATATGAGTGAGTTGCACTGAAAAACTTAGAATTTACTGAAAAACCCGCATTAGACGAAATGCACAGTGTAGTACATTGTATATGAGTGAGTTGCACTGAAAAACTTAGAATTTACTGAAAAACCCGCATTAGACGAAATGCACAGTGTAGTACATTGTATATGAGTGAGTTGCACTGAAAAACTTAGAATTTACTGAAAAACCCGCATTAGACGAAATGCACAGTGTAGTACATAGTATATGAGTGAGTTGCACTGAAAAACTTAGAATTTACTGAAAAACCCGCATTAGACGAAATGCACAGTGTAGTACATTGTATATGAGTGAGTTGCACTGAAAAACTTAGAATTTACTGAAAAACCCGCATTAGACGAAATGCACAGTGTAGTACATAGTATATGAGTGAGTTTCACTGAAAAACTTAGAATTTACTGAAAAACCTGCATTAGACGAAATGCACAGTGTAGTACATAGTATATGAGTGAGTTGCACTGAAAAACTTAGAATTTACTGAAAAACCCGCATTAGACGAAATGCACAGTGTAGTACATTGTATATGAGTGAGTTGCACTGAAAAACTTAGAATTTACTGAAAAACCCGCATTAGACGAAATGCACAGTGTAGTACATAGTATATGAGTGAGTTTCACTGAAAAACTTAGAATTTACTGAAAAACCTGCATTAGACGAAATGCACAGTGTAGTACATAGTATATGAGTGAGTTGCACTGAAAAACTTAGAATTTACTGAAAAACCCGCATTAGACGAAATGCACAGTGTAGTACATTGTATATGAGTGAGTTGCACTGAAAAACTTAGAATTTACTGAAAAACCCGCATTAGACGAAATGCACAGTGTAATACATAGTATATGAGTGAGTTGCACTGAAAAACTTAGAATTTACTGAAAAACCCGCATTAGACGAAATGCACAGTGTAGTACATTGTATATGAGTGAGTTGCACTGAAAAACTTAGAATTTACTGAAAAACCTGCATTAGACGAAATGCACAGTGTAGTACATAGTATATGAGTGAGTTGCACTGAAAAACTTAGAATTTACTGAAAAACCCGCATTAGACGAAATGCACAGTGTAGTACATTGTATATGAGTGAGTTGCACTGAAAAACTTAGAATTTACTGAAAAACCCGCATTAGACGAAATGCACAGTGTAGTACATTGTATATGAGTGAGTTGCACTGAAAAACTTAGAATTTACTGAAAAACCCGCATTAGAGTTAATGCACAGTGTAGTACATGTATATGAGTGAGTTGCACTGAAAAACTTAGAATTTACTGAAAAACCCGCATTACACGAAATGCACAGTGTAGTACATTGTATATGAGTGAGTTGCACTGAAAAACTTAGAATTTACTGAAAAACCCGCATTAGACGAAATGCACAGTGTAGTACATTGTATATGAGTGAGTTGCACTGAAAAACTTAGAATTTACTGAAAAACCCGCATTAGACGAAATGCACAGTGTAGTACATTGTATATGAGTGAGTTGCACTGAAAAACTTAGAATTTACTGAAAAACCCGCATTAGACGAAATGCACAGTGTAGTACATAGTATATGAGTGAGTTGCACTGAAAAACTTAGAATTTACTGAGAAACCCGCATTAGACGAAATGCACAGTGTAGTACAGTGTATATGAGTGAGTTGCACTGAAAAACTTAGAATTTACTGAAAAACCCGCATTAGACGAAATGCACAGTGTAGTACATTGTATATGAGTGAGTTGCACTGAAAAACTTAGAATTTACTGAAAAACCCGCATTAGACGAAATGCACAGTGTAGTACATTGTATATGAGTGAGTTGCACTGAAAAACTTAGAATTTACTGAAAAACCCGCATTAGACGAAATGTACAGTGTAGTACATAGTATATGAGTGAGTTGCACTGAAAAACTTAGAATTTACTGAAAAACCTGCATTAGACGAAATGCACAGTGTAGTACATAGTATATGATCGAGTTGCACTGAAAAACTTAGAATTTACTGAAAAACCCGCATTAGACGAAATGCACAGTGTAGTACATTGTATATGAGTGATTTGCACTGAAAAACTTAGAATTTACTGAAAAACCCGCATTAGACGAAATGCACAGTGTAGTACATGTATATGAGTGAGTTGCACTGAAAAACTTAGAATTTACTGAAAAACCCGCATTAGACGAAATGCACAGTGTAGTACATTGTATATGAGTGAGTTGCACTGAAAAACTTAGAATTTACTGAAAAACCCGCATTAGACGAAATGCAGAGTGTAGTACATAGTATATGAGTGAGTTGCACTGAAAAACTTAGAATTTACTGAAAAACCTGCATTAGACGAAATGCACATGTAGTGTATAGTATATGAGTGAGTTGCACTGAAAAACTTAGAATTTACTGAAAAACCCGCATTAGACGAAATGAACAGTGTAGTACATTGTATATGAGTGAGTTGCACTGAAAAAAGGAGAATTTACTGAAAAACCCGCTTTAGACGAAATGCACAGTGTAGTACATTGTATATGAGTGAGTTGCACTGAAAAACTTAGAATTTACTGAAAAACCCGCATTAGACGAAATGCACAGTGTAGTACATTGTATATGAGTGAGTTGCACTGAAAAACTTAGAATTTACTGAAAAACCCGCATTAGACGAAATGCACAGTGTAGTACATTGTATATGAGTGAGTTGCACTGAAAAACTTAGAATTTACTGAAAAACCCGCATTAGACGAAATGCACAGTGTAGTACATAGTATATGAGTGAGTTGCACTGAAAAACTTAGAATTTACTGAAAAACCCGCATTAGACGAAATGCACAGTGTAGTACATTGTATATGAGTGAGTTGCACTGAAAAACTTAGAATTTACTGAAAAACCCGCATTAGACGAAATGCACAGTGTAGTACATAGTATATGAGTGAGTTTCACTGAAAAACTTAGAATTTACTGAAAAACCTGCATTAGACGAAATGCACAGTGTAGTACATAGTATATGAGTGAGTTGCACTGAAAAACTTAGAATTTACTGAAAAACCCGCATTAGACGAAATGCACAGTGTAGTACATTGTATATGAGTGAGTTGCACTGAAAAACTTAGAATTTACTGAAAAACCCGCATTAGACGAAATGCACAGTGTAATACATAGTATATGAGTGAGTTGCACTGAAAAACTTAGAATTTACTGAAAAACCCGCATTAGACGAAATGCACAGTGTAGTACATTGTATATGAGTGAGTTGCACTGAAAAACTTAGAATTTACTGAAAAACCTGCATTAGACGAAATGCACAGTGTAGTACATAGTATATGAGTGAGTTGCACTGAAAAACTTAGAATTTACTGAAAAACCCGCATTAGACGAAATGCACAGTGTAGTACATAGTATATGAGTGAGTTGCACTGAAAAACTTAGAATTTACTGAAAAACCCGCATTAGACGAAATGAACAGTGTAGTACATTGTATATGAGTGAGTTGCACTGAAAAAAGTAGAATTTACTGAAAAACCCGCTTTGGACGAAATGCACAGTGTAGTACATTGTATATGAGTGAGTTGCACTGAAAAACTTAGAATTTACTGAAAAACCCGCATTAGACGAAATGCACAGTGTAGTACATTGTATATGAGTGAGTTGCACTGAAAAACTTAGAATTTACTGAAAAACCCGCATTAGACGAAATGCACAGTGTAGTACATGTATATGAGTGAGTTGCACTGAAAAACTTAGAATTTACTGAAAAACCCGCATTAGACGAAATGCACAGTGTAGTACATTGTATATGAGTGAGTTGCACTGAAAAACTTAGAATTTACTGAAAAACCCGCATTAGACGAAATGCACAGTGTAGTACATTGTATATGAGTGAGTTGCACTGAAAAACTTAGAATTTACTGAAAAACCCGCATTAGACGAAATGCACAGTGTAGTACATTGTATATGATTGATTTGCACTGAAAAACTTAGAATTTACTGAAAAACCTGCATTAGACGAAATGCAGTGTAGTACATAGTATATGAGTGAGTTGCACTGAAAAACTTAGAATTTACTGAAAAACCCGCATTAGACGAAATGCACAGTGTAGTACATTGTATATGAGTGAGTTGCACTGAAAAACTTAGAATTTACTGAAAAACCCGCATTAGACGAAATGAACAGTGTAGTACATTGTATATGAGTGATTTGCTCTGAAAAAAGTAGAATTTACTGAAAAACCCGCTTTAGACGAAATGCACAGTGTAGTACATTGTATATGAGTGAGTTGCACTGAAAAACTTAGAATTTACTGAAAAACCCGCATTAGACGAAATGCACAGTGTAGTACATTGTATATGAGTGAGTTGCACTGAAAAACTTAGAATTTACTGAAAAACCCGCATTAGACGAAATGCACAGTGTAGTACATGTATATGAGTGAGTTGCACTGAAAAACTTAGAATTTACTGAAAAACCCGCATTAGACGAAATGCACAGTGTAGTACATTGTATATGAGTGAGTTGCACTGAAAAACTTAGAATTTACTGAAAAACCCGCATTAGACGAAATGCACAGTGTAGTACATGTATATGAGTGAGTTGCACTGAAAAACTTAGAATTTACTGAAAAACCCGCATTAGAGGAAATGCACAGTGTAGTACATTGTATATGAGTGAGTTGCACTGAAAAACTTAGAATTTACTGAAAAACCCGCATTAGACGAAATGCACAGTGTAGTACATTGTATATGAGTGAGTTGCACTGAAAAACTTAGAATTTACTGAAAAACCCGCATTAGACGAAATGCACAGTGTAGTACATTGTATATGAGTGAGTTGCACTGAAAAACTTAGAATTTACTGAAAAAACCCGCATTAGAGTTAATGCACAGTGTAGTACATGTATATGAGTGAGTTGCACTGAAAAACTTAGAATTTACTGAAAAACCCGCATTACACGAAATGCACAGTGTAGTACATTGTATATGAGTGAGTTGCACTGAAAAACTTAGAATTTACTGAAAAACCCGCATTAGACGAAATGCACAGTGTAGTACATTGTATATGAGTGAGTTGCACTGAAAAACTTAGAATTTACTGAAAAACCCGCATTAGACGAAATGCACAGTGTAGTACATTGTATATGAGTGAGTTGCACTGAAAAACTTAGAATTTACTGAAAAACCCGCATTAGACGAAATGCACAGTGTAGTACATAGTATATGAGTGAGTTGCACTGAAAAACTTAGAATTTACTGAGAAACCCGCATTAGACGAAATGCACAGTGTAGTACAGTGTATATGAGTGAGTTGCACTGAAAAACTTAGAATTTACTGAAAAACCCGCATTAGACGAAATGCACAGTGTAGTACATTGTATATGAGTGAGTTGCACTGAAAAACTTAGAATTTACTGAAAAACCCGCATTAGACGAAATGCACAGTGTAGTACATTGTATATGAGTGAGTTGCACTGAAAAACTTAGAATTTACTGAAAAACCCGCATTAGACGAAATGTACAGTGTAGTACATAGTATATGAGTGAGTTGCACTGAAAAACTTAGAATTTACTGAAAAACCTGCATTAGACGAAATGCACAGTGTAGTACATAGTATATGATCGAGTTGCACTGAAAAACTTAGAATTTACTGAAAAACCCGCATTAGACGAAATGCACAGTGTAGTACATTGTATATGAGTGATTTGCACTGAAAAACTTAGAATTTACTGAAAAAACCCGCATTAGACGAAATGCACAGTGTAGTACATGTATATGAGTGAGTTGCACTGAAAAACTTAGAATTTACTGAAAAACCCGCATTAGACGAAATGCACAGTGTAGTACATTGTATATGAGTGAGTTGCACTGAAAAACTTAGAATTTACTGAAAAACCCGCATTAGACGAAATGCAGAGTGTAGTACATAGTATATGAGTGAGTTGCACTGAAAAACTTAGAATTTACTGAAAAACCTGCATTAGACGAAATGCACATGTAGTGTATAGTATATGAGTGAGTTGCACTGAAAAACTTAGAATTTACTGAAAAACCCGCATTAGACGAAATGAACAGTGTAGTACATTGTATATGAGTGAGTTGCACTGAAAAAAGGAGAATTTACTGAAAAACCCGCTTTAGACGAAATGCACAGTGTAGTACATTGTATATGAGTGAGTTGCACTGAAAAACTTAGAATTTACTGAAAAACCCGCATTAGACGAAATGCACAGTGTAGTACATTGTATATGAGTGAGTTGCACTGAAAAACTTAGAATTTACTGAAAAACCCGCATTAGACGAAATGCACAGTGTAGTACATTGTATATGAGTGAGTTGCACTGAAAAACTTAGAATTTACTGAAAAACCCGCATTAGACGAAATGCACAGTGTAGTACATAGTATATGAGTGAGTTGCACTGAAAAACTTAGAATTTACTGAAAAACCCGCATTAGACGAAATGCACAGTGTAGTACATTGTATATGAGTGAGTTGCACTGAAAAACTTAGAATTTACTGAAAAACCCGCATTAGACGAAATGCACAGTGTAGTACATAGTATATGAGTGAGTTTCACTGAAAAACTTAGAATTTACTGAAAAACCTGC
>NW_028227291.1:1776521-1837026 GCF_978045245.1 Mus caroli | reverse complement strand
ATGAGTGAGTTGCACTGAAAAACTTAGAATTTACTGAAAAACCCGCATTAGACGAAATGCACAGTGTAGTACATTGTATATGAGTGAGTTGCACTGAAAAACTTAGAATTTACTGAAAAACCCGCATTAGACGAAATGAACAGTGTAGTACATTGTATATGAGTGAGTTGCACTGAAAAAAGTAGAATTTACTGAAAAACCCGCTTTAGACGAAATGCACAGTGTAGTACATTGTATATGAGTGAGTTGCACTGAAAAACTTAGAATTTACTGAAAAACCCGCATTAGACGAAATGCACAGTGTAGTACATTGTATATGAGTGAGTTGCACTGAAAAAAGTAGAATTTACTGAAAAACCTGCATTAGACGAAATGCACAGTGTAGTACATAGTATATGAGTGAGTTGCACTAAAAAACTTAGAATTTACTGAAAAACCCGCTTTAGACGAAATGCACAGTGTAGTACATTGTATATGAGTGAGTTGCACTGAAAAACTTAGAATTTACTGAAAAACCCGCATTAGACGAAATGCACAGTGTAGTACATTGTATATGAGTGAGTTGCACTGAAAAACTTAGAATTTACTGAAAAACCCGCATTAGACAAAATGCACAGTGTAGTACATGTATATGAGTGAGTTGCACTGAAAAATTTAGAATTTACTGAAAAACCCGCTTTAGACGAAATGCACAGTGTAGTACATTGTATATGAGTGAGGTGTATTGAAAAACTTAGAATTTACTGAAAAACCCGCATTAGACGAAATGCACAGTGTAGTACCTTGTATATAAGTGAGTTACACTGAAAAACTTAGAATTTACTGAAAAACCCGCATTAGACGAAATACACAGTGTAGTACATTGTATATGAGTGAGTTGCACTGAAATACTTAGAATTTACTGAAAAACCCGCATTAGACGAAATGCACAGTGTAGTACATTGTATATGAGTGAGTTGCACTGAAAAACTTAGAATTTACTGAAAAACCTGCATTAGACGAAATGCACAGTGTAGTACATAGTATATGAGTGAGTTGCACTGAAAAACTTAGAATTTACTGAAAAACCCGCATTAGACGAAATGCACAGTGTAGTACATTGTATATGAGTGAGTTGCACTGAAAAACTTAGATTTTACTGAAAAACCCGCATTAGACGAAATGCACAGTGTAGTACATGTATATGAGTGAGTTGCACTGAAAAACTTAGAATTTACTGAAAAACCCGCATTAGACGAAATGAACAGTGTAGTACATTGTATATGAGTGAGTTGCACTGAAAAAAGTAGAATTTACTGAAAAACCCGCTTTAGACGAAATGCACAGTGTAGTACATTGTATATGAGTGAGTTGCACTGAAAAACTTAGAATTTACTGAAAAACCCGCATTAGACGAAATGCACAGTGTAGTACATTGTATATGAGTGAGTTGCACTGAAAAACTTGGAATTTACTGAAAAACCCGCATTAGACGAAATGCACAGTGTAGTACATTGTATATGAGTGAGTTGCACTGAAAAACTTAGAATTTACTGAAAAACCCGCATTAGACGAAATGCACAGTGTAGTACATGTATATGAGGGAGTTGCACTGAAAAATTTAGAATTTACTGAAAAACCCGCTTTAGACGAAATGCACAGTGTAGTACATTGTATATGAGTGAGGTGTATTGAAAAACTTAGAATTTACTGAAAAACCCGCATTAGACGAAATGCACAGTGTAGTACCTTGTATATAAGTGAGTTACACTGAAAAACTTAGAATTTACTGAAAAACCCGCATTAGACGAAATACACAGTGTAGTACATTGTATATGAGTGAGTTGCACTGAAATACTTAGAATTTACTGAGAAACCCGCATTAGACGAAATGCACAGTGTAGTACATTGTATATGAGTGAGTTGCACTGAAAAACTTAGAATTTACTGAAAAACCTGCATTAGACGAAATGCACAGTGTAGTACATAGTATATGAGTGAGTTGCACTGAAAAACTTAGAATTTACTGAAAAACCCGCATTAGACGAAATGCACAGTGTAGTACATTGTATATGAGTGAGTTGCACTGAAAAACTTAGAATTTACTGAAAAACCCGCATTAGACGAAATGCACAGTGTAGTACATGTATATGAGTGAGTTGCACTGAAAAACTTAGAATTTACTGAAAAACCCGCATTAGACGAAATGCACAGTGTAGTACATTGTATATGAGTGAGTTGCACTGAAAAACTTAGAATTTACTGAAAAATCCGCATTAGACGAAATGCACAGTGTAGTACATTGTATATGAGTGAGTTGCACTGAAAAACTTAGAATTTACTGAAAAACCCGCATTAGACGAAATGTACAGTGTCGTACATAGTATATGAGTGAGTTGCACTGAAAAACTTAGAATTTACTGAAAAACCCGCATTAGACGAAATGAACAGTGTAGTACATTGTATATGAGTGAGTTGCACTGAAAAAAGTAGAATTTACTGAAAAACCCGCTTTAGACGAAATGCACAGTGTAGTACATTGTATATGAGTGAGTTGCACTGAAAAACTTAGAATTTACTGAAAAACCCGCATTAGACGAAATGCACAGTGTAGTACATTGTATATGAGTGAGTTGCACTGAAATACTTAGAATTTACTGAGAAACCCTCATTAGACGAAATCCACAGTGTAGTACATTGTATATGAGTGAGTTGCACTGAAAAACTTAGAATTTACTGAAAAACCTGCATTAGACGAAATGCACAGTGTAGTACATAGTATATGAGTGAGTTGCACTGAAAAACTTAGAATTTACTGAAAAACCCGCATTAGACGAAATGCACAGTGTAGTACATTGTATATGAGTGAGTTGCACTGAAAAACTTAGAATTTACTGAAAAACCCGCATTAGACGAAATGCACAGTGTAGTACATGTATATGAGTGAGTTGCACTGAAAAACTTAGAATTTACTGAAAAACCCGCATTAGACGAAATGAACAGTGTAGTACATTGTATATGAGTGAGTTGCACTGAAAAAAGTAGAATTTACTGAAAAACCCGCTTTAGACGAAATGCACAGTGTAGTACATTGTATATGAGTGAGTTGCACTGAAAAACTTAGAATTTACTGAAAAACCCGCATTAGACGAAATGCACAGTGTAGTACATTGTATATGAGTGAGTTGCACTGAAAAACTTAGAATTTACTGAAAAACCCGCATTAGACGAAATGCACAGTGTAGTACATTGTATATGAGTGAGTTGCACTGAAAAACTTAGAATTTACTGAAAAATCCGCATTAGACGAAATGCACAGTGTAGTACATTGTATATGAGTGAGTTGCACTGAAAAACTTAGAATTTACTGAAAAACCCGCATTAGACGAAATGTACAGTGTAGTACATAGTATATGAGTGAGTTGCACTGAAAAACTTAGAATTTACTGAAAAACCCGCATTAGACGAAATGAACAGTGTAGTACATTGTATATGAGTGAGTTGCACTGAAAAAAGTAGAATTTACTGAAAAAC
Source organism: Mus caroli (assembly GCF_978045245.1). Taxonomy (NCBI): domain Eukaryota; kingdom Metazoa; phylum Chordata; class Mammalia; order Rodentia; family Muridae; genus Mus; species Mus caroli. The sequence continues at coordinate 1,833,513 of NW_028227291.1, read as the reverse complement.
CCGCTTTAGACGAAATGCACAGTGTAGTACATTGTATATGAGTGAGTTGCACTGAAAAACTTAGAATTTACTGAAAAACCCGCATTAGACGAAATGCACAGTGTAGTACATTGTATATGAGTGAGTTGCACTGAAAAATTTAGAATTTACTGAAAAACCCGCTTTAGACGAAATGCACAGTGTAGTACATTGTATATGAGTGAGGTGTATTGAAAAACTTAGAATTTACTGAAAAACCCGCATTAGACGAAATGCACAGTGTAGTACCTTGTATATAAGTGAGTTACACTGAAAAACTTAGAATTTACTGAAAAACCCGCATTAGACGAAATACACAGTGTAGTACATTGTATATGAGTGAGTTGCACTGAAATACTTAGAATTTACTGAAAAACCCGCATTAGACGAAATGCACAGTGTAGTACATTGTATATGAGTGAGTTGCACTGAAAAACTTAGAATTTACTGAAAAACCTGCATTAGACGAAATGCACAGTGTAGTACATAGTATATGAGTGAGTTGCACTGAAAAACTTAGAATTTACTGAAAAACCCGCATTAGACGAAATGCACAGTGTAGTACATTGTATATGAGTGAGTTGCACTGAAAAACTTAGATTTTACTGAAAAACCCGCATTAGATGAAATGCACAGTGTAGTACATTGTATATGAGTGAGTTGCACTGAAAAACTTAAAATTTACTGAAAAACCCGCATTAGACGAAATGAACAGTGTAGTACATTGTATATGAGTGAGTTGCACTGAAAAAAGTAGAATTTACTGAAAAACCCGCTTTAGACGAAATGCACAGTGTAGTACATTGTATATGAGTGAGTTGCACTGAAAAACTTAGAATTTACTGAAAAACCCGCATTAGACGAAATGCACAGTGTAGTACATGTATATGAGTGAGTTGCACTGAAAAACTTAGAATTTACTGAAAAACCCGCATTAGACGAAATGAACAGTGTAGTACATTGTATATGAGTGAGTTGCACTGAAAAAAGTAGAATTTACTGAAAAACCCGCTTTAGACGAAATGCACAGTGTAGTACATTGTATATGAGTGAGTTGCACTGAAAAACTTAGAATTTACTGAAAAACCCACATTAGACGAAATGCACAGTGTAGTACATTGTATATGAGTGAGTTGCACTGAAAAACTTAGAATTTACTGAAAAACCCGCATTAGACGAAATGCACAGTGTAGTACATTGTATATGAGTGAGTTGCACTGAAAAACTTAGAATTTACTGAAAAACCCGCATTAGACGAAATGCACAGTGTAGTACATTGTATATGAGTGAGTTGCACTGAAAAACTTAGAATTTACTGAAAAACCCGCATTAGACGAAATGCACAGTGTAGTACATGGTATATGAGTGAGTTGCACTGAAAAACTTAGAATTTACTGAAAAACCCGCATTAGACGAAATGTACAGTGTAGTACATAGTATATGAGTGAGTTGCACTGAAAAACTTAGAATTTACTGAAAAACCTTCATTAGACGAAATGCACAGTGTAGTACATAGTATATGAGTGAGTTGCACTGAAAAACTTAGAATTTACTGAAAAACCCGCATTAGATGAAATGCACAGTGTAGTACATTGTATATGAGTGAGTTGCACTGAAAAACTTAAAATTTACTGAAAAACCCGCATTAGACGAAATGAACAGTGTAGTACATTGTATATGAGTGAGTTGCACTGAAAAATTTAGAATTTACTGAAAAACCCGCTTTAGACGAAATGCACAGTGTAGTACATTGTATATGAGTGAGTTGCACTGAAAAACTTAAAATTTACTGAAAAACCCGCATTAGACGAAATGCACAGTGTAGTACATGTATATGAGTGAGTTGCACTGAAAAATTTAGAATTTACTTAAAAACCCGCTTTAGACGAAATGCACAGTGTAGTACATTGTATATGAGTGAGGTGTATTGAAAAACTTAGAATTTACTGAAAAACCCGCATTAGACGAAATGCACAGTGTAGTACCTTGTATATAAGTGAGTTACACTGAAAAACTTAGAATTTACTGAAAAACCCGCATTAGACTAAATACACAGTGTAGTACATTGTATATGAGTGAGTTGCACTTAAATACTTAGAATTTACTGAAAAACCCGCATTAGACGAAATGCACAGTGTAGTACATTGTATATGAGTGAGTTGCACTGAAAAACTTAGAATTTACTGAAAAACCTGCATTAGACGAAATGCACAGTGTAGTACATGTATATGAGTGAGTTGCACTGAAAAACTTAGAATTTACTGAAAAACCCGCATTAGACGAAATGAACAGTGTAGTACATTGTATATGAGTGAGTTGCACTGAAAAAAGTAGAATTTACTGAAAAACCCGCTTTAGACGAAATGCACAGTGTAGTACATTGTATATGAGTGAGTTGCACTGAAAAACTTAGAATTTACTGAAAAACCCGCATTAGACGAAATGCACAGTGTAGTACATAGTATATGAGTGAGTTGCACTGAAAAACTTAGAATTTACTGAAAAACCCGCATCAGACGAAATGCACAGTGTAGTACATTGTATATGAGTGAGTTGAACTGAAAAAATTAGAATTTACTGAAAAACCCGCATTAGACGAAATGCAAAGTGTAGTACATAGTATATGAGTGAGTTGCACTGAAAAACTTAGAATTTACTGAAAAACCCGCATTAGACGAAATGCACAGTGTAGTACATAGTATATGAGTGAGTTGCACTGAAAAACTTAGAAATTACTGAAAAAACCGCATTAGACGAAATGCACAGTGTAGTACATTGTATATGAGTGAGTTGCACTGAAAAATTTAGAATTTACTGAAAAACCCGCTTTAGACGAAATGCACAGTGTAGTACATTGTATATGAGTGAGTTGCACTGAAAAACTTAAAATTTACTGAAAAACCCGCATTAGACGAAATGCACAGTGTAGTACATGTATATGAGTGAGTTGCACTGAAAAATTTAGAATTTACTTAAAAACCCGCTTTAGACGAAATGCACAGTGTAGTACATTGTATATGAGTGAGGTGTATTGAAAAACTTAGAATTTACTGAAAAACCCGCATTAGACGAAATGCACAGTGTAGTACCTTGTATATAAGTGAGTTACACTGAAAAACTTAGAATTTACTGAAAAACCCGCATTAGACTAAATACACAGTGTAGTACATTGTATATGAGTGAGTTGCACTTAAATACTTAGAATTTACTGAAAAACCCGCATTAGACGAAATGCACAGTGTAGTACATTGTATATGAGTGAGTTGCACTGAAAAACTTAGAATTTACTGAAAAACCTGCATTAGACGAAATGCACAGTGTAGTACATGTATATGAGTGAGTTGCACTGAAAAACTTAGAATTTACTGAAAAACCCGCATTAGACGAAATGAACAGTGTAGTACATTGTATATGAGTGAGTTGCACTGAAAAAAGTAGAATTTACTGAAAAACCCGCTTTAGACGAAATGCACAGTGTAGTACATTGTATATGAGTGAGTTGCACTGAAAAACTTAGAATTTACTGAAAAACCCGCATTAGACGAAATGCACAGTGTAGTACATAGTATATGAGTGAGTTGCACTGAAAAACTTAGAATTTACTGAAAAACCCGCATCAGACGAAATGCACAGTGTAGTACATTGTATATGAGTGAGTTGAACTGAAAAAATTAGAATTTACTGAAAAACCCGCATTAGACGAAATGCAAAGTGTAGTACATAGTATATGAGTGAGTTGCACTGAAAAACTTAGAATTTACTGAAAAACCCGCATTAGACGAAATGCACAGTGTAGTACATAGTATATGAGTGAGTTGCACTGAAAAACTTAGAAATTACTGAAAAAACCGCATTAGACGAAATGCACAGTGTAGTACATTGTATATGAGTGAGTTGCACTGAAAAATTTAGAATTTACTGAAAAACCCGCATTAGACGAAATGCACAGTGTAGTACATTGTATATGAGTGAGTTGCACTGAAAAACTTAGAATTTACTGAAAAACCCGCATTAGACGAAATGCACAGTGTAGTACATTGTATATGAGTGAGTTGCACTGAAAAACTTAGAATTTACTGAAAAACCCGCATTAGACGAAATGCACAGTGTAGTACATTGTATATGAGTGAGTTGCACTATAAAACTTAGAATTTACTGAAAAACCCGCATTAGACGAAATGCACAGTGTAGTACATTGTATATGAGTGAGTTGCACTGAAAAACTTAGAATTTACTGAAAAACCCGCATTAGACGAAATACACAGTGTAGTACATTGTATATGAGTGAGTTGCACTGAAAAACTTAGAATTTACTGAAAAACCCGCATTAGACGAAATGCACAGTGTAGTACATTGTATATGAGTGAGTTGCACTGAAAAACTTAGAATTTACTGAAAAACCCGCATTAGACGAAATGTACAGTGTAGTACATAGTATATGAGTGAGTTGCACTGAAAAACTTAGAATTTACTGAAAAACCCGCATTAGACGAAATGAACAGTGTAGTACATTGTATATGAGTGAGTTGCACTGAAAAACTTAGAATTTACTGAAAAACCCGCATTAGACGAAATGAACAGTGTAGTACATTGTATATGAGTGAGTTGCACTGAAAAACTTAGAATTTACTGAAAAACCCGCATTAGACGAAATGAACAGTGTAGTACATTGTATATGAGTGAGTTGCACTGAAAAAAGTAGAATTTACTGAAAAACCCGCTTTAGACGAAATGCACAGTGTAGTACATTGTATATGAGTGACTTGCACTGAAAAACTTAGAATTTACTGAAAAACCCGCATTAGACTAAATGCACAGTGTAGTACATTGTATATGAGTGAGTTGCACTGAAAAACTTAGAATTTACTGAAAAACCCGCATTAGACGAAATGCACAGTGTAGTACATGTATATGAGTGAGTTGCACTGAAAAATTTAGAATTTACTGAAAAACCCGCTATAGACGAAATGCACAGTGTAGTACATTGTATATGAGTGAGGTGTATTGAAAAACTTAGAATTTACTGAAAAACCCGCATTAGACGAAATGCACAGTGTAGTACCTTGTATATAAGTGAGTTACACTGAAAAACTTAGAATTTACTGAAAAACCCGCATTAGACGAAATACACAGTGTAGTACATTGTATATGAGTGAGTTGCACTGAAATACTTAGAATTTACTGAAAAACCTGCATTAGACAAAATGCACAGTGTAGTACATAGTATATGAGTGAGTTGCACTGAAAAACTTAGAATTTACTGAAAAACCCGCATTAGACGAAATGCACAGTGTAGTACATGTATATGAGTGAGTTGCACTGAAAAACTTAGAATTTACTGAAAAACCCGCATTAGACGAAATGAACAGTGTAGTACATTGTATATGAGTGAGTTGCACTGAAAAAAGTAGAATTTACTGAAAAACCCGCTTTAGACGAAATGCACAGTGTAGTACATTGTATATGAGTGAGTTGCACTGAAAAACTTAGAATTTACTGAAAAACCCGCATTAGACGAAATGCACAGTGTAGTACATTGTATATGAGTGAGTTGCACTGAAAAACTTAGAATTTACTGAAAAACCCGCATTAGACGAAATGCACAGTGTAGTACATTGTATATGAGTGAGTTGCACTGAAAAACTTAGAATTTACTGAAAAACCCGCATTAGACGAAATGTACAGTGTCGTACATAGTATATGAGTGAGTTGCACTGAAAAACTTAGAATTTACTGAAAAACCCGCATTAGACGAAATGAACAGTGTAGTACATTGTATATGAGTGAGTTGCACTGAAAAAAGTAGAATTTACTGAAAAACCCGCTTTAGACGAAATGCACAGTGTAGTACATTGTATATGAGTGAGTTGCACTGAAAAACTTAGAATTTACTGAAAAACCCGCATTAGACGAAATGCACAGTGTAGTACATTGTATATGAGTGAGTTGCACTGAAAAATTTAGAATTTACTGAAAAACCCGCTTTAGACGAAATGCACAGTGTAGTACATTGTATATGAGTGAGGTGTATTGAAAAACTTAGAATTTACTGAAAAACCCGCATTAGACGAAAAGCACAGTGTAGTACCTTGTATATAAGTGAGTTACACTGAAAAACTTAGAATTTACTGAAAAACCCGCATTAGACGAAATACACAGTGTAGTACATTGTATATGAGTGAGTTGCACTGAAATACTTAGAATTTACTGAAAAACCCGCATTAGACGAAATGCACAGTGTAGTACATTGTATATGAGTGAGTTGCACTGAAAAACTTAGAATTTACTGAAAAACCTGCATTAGACGAAATGCACAGTGTAGTACATAGTATATGAGTGAGTTGCACTGAAAAACTTAGAATTTACTGAAAAACCCGCATTAGACGAAATGCACAGTGTAGTACATTGTATATGAGTGAGTTGCACTGAAAAACTTAAAATTTACTGAAAAACCCGCATTAGACGAAATGAACAGTGTAGTACATTGTATATGAGTGAGTTGCACTGAAAAAAGTAGAATTTACTGAAAAACCCGCTTTAGACGAAATGCACAGTGTAGTACATTGTATATGAGTGAGTTGCACTGAAAAACTTAGAATTTACTGAAAAACCCGCATTAGACGAAATGCACAGTGTAGTACATGTATATGAGTGAGTTGCACTGAAAAACTTAGAATTTACTGAAAAACCCGCATTAGACGAAATGAACAGTGTAGTACATTGTATATGAGTGAGTTGCACTGAAAAAAGTAGAATTTACTGAAAAACCCGCTTTAGACGAAATGCACAGTGTAGTACATTGTATATGAGTGAGTTGCACTGAAAAACTTAGAATTTACTGAAAAACCCACATTAGACGAAATGCACAGTGTAGTACATTGTATATGAGTGAGTTGCACTGAAAAACTTAGAATTTACTGAAAAACCCGCATTAGACGAAATGCACAGTGTAGTACATTGTATATGAGTGAGTTGCACTGAAAAACTTAGAATTTACTGAAAAACCCGCATTAGACGAAATGCACAGTGTAGTACATTGTATATGAGTGAGTTGCACTGAAAAACTTAGAATTTACTGAAAAACCCGCATTAGACGAAATGCACAGTGTAGTACATGGTATATGAGTGAGTTGCACTGAAAAACTTAGAATTTACTGAAAAACCCGCATTAGACGAAATGTACAGTGTAGTACATAGTATATGAGTGAGTTGCACTGAAAAACTTAGAATTTACTGAAAAACCTTCATTAGACGAAATGCACAGTGTAGTACATAGTATATGAGTGAGTTGCACTGAAAAACTTAGAATTTACTGAAAAACCCGCATTAGATGAAATGCACAGTGTAGTACATTGTATATGAGTGAGTTGCACTGAAAAACTTAAAATTTACTGAAAAACCCGCATTAGACGAAATGAACAGTGTAGTACATTGTATATGAGTGAGTTGCACTGAAAAATTTAGAATTTACTGAAAAACCCGCTTTAGACGAAATGCACAGTGTAGTACATTGTATATGAGTGAGTTGCACTGAAAAACTTAAAATTTACTGAAAAACCCGCATTAGACGAAATGCACAGTGTAGTACATGTATATGAGTGAGTTGCACTGAAAAATTTAGAATTTACTTAAAAACCCGCTTTAGACGAAATGCACAGTGTAGTACATTGTATATGAGTGAGGTGTATTGAAAAACTTAGAATTTACTGAAAAACCCGCATTAGACGAAATGCACAGTGTAGTACCTTGTATATAAGTGAGTTACACTGAAAAACTTAGAATTTACTGAAAAACCCGCATTAGACTAAATACACAGTGTAGTACATTGTATATGAGTGAGTTGCACTTAAATACTTAGAATTTACTGAAAAACCCGCATTAGACGAAATGCACAGTGTAGTACATTGTATATGAGTGAGTTGCACTGAAAAACTTAGAATTTACTGAAAAACCTGCATTAGACGAAATGCACAGTGTAGTACATGTATATGAGTGAGTTGCACTGAAAAACTTAGAATTTACTGAAAAACCCGCATTAGACGAAATGAACAGTGTAGTACATTGTATATGAGTGAGTTGCACTGAAAAAAGTAGAATTTACTGAAAAACCCGCTTTAGACGAAATGCACAGTGTAGTACATTGTATATGAGTGAGTTGCACTGAAAAACTTAGAATTTACTGAAAAACCCGCATTAGACGAAATGCACAGTGTAGTACATAGTATATGAGTGAGTTGCACTGAAAAACTTAGAATTTACTGAAAAACCCGCATCAGACGAAATGCAATGTGTAGTACATTGTATATGAGTGAGTTGAACTGAAAAAATTAGAATTTACTGAAAAACCCGCATTAGACGAAATGCAAAGTGTAGTACATAGTATATGAGTGAGTTGCACTGAAAAACTTAGAATTTACTGAAAAACCCGCATTAGACGAAATGCACAGTGTAGTACATAGTATATGAGTGAGTTGCACTGAAAAACTTAGAAATTACTGAAAAAACCGCATTAGACGAAATGCACAGTGTAGTACATTGTATATGAGTGAGTTGCACTGAAAAATTTAGAATTTACTGAAAAACCCGCATTAGACGAAATGCACAGTGTAGTACATTGTATATGAGTGAGTTGCACTGAAAAACTTAGAATTTACTGAAAAACCCGCATTAGACGAAATGCACAGTGTAGTACATTGTATATGAGTGAGTTGCACTGAAAAACTTAGAATTTACTGAAAAACCCGCATTAGACGAAATGCACAGTGTAGTACATTGTATATGAGTGAGTTGCACTATAAAACTTAGAATTTACTGAAAAACCCGCATTAGACGAAATGCACAGTGTAGTACATTGTATATGAGTGAGTTGCACTGAAAAACTTAGAATTTACTGAAAAACCCGCATTAGACGAAATACACAGTGTAGTACATTGTATATGAGTGAGTTGCACTGAAAAACTTAGAATTTACTGAAAAACCCGCATTAGACGAAATGCACAGTGTAGTACATTGTATATGAGTGAGTTGCACTGAAAAACTTAGAATTTACTGAAAAACCCGCATTAGACGAAATGTACAGTGTAGTACATAGTATATGAGTGAGTTGCACTGAAAAACTTAGAATTTACTGAAAAACCCGCATTAGACGAAATGAACAGTGTAGTACATTGTATATGAGTGAGTTGCACTGAAAAACTTAGAATTTACTGAAAAACCCGCATTAGACGAAATGAACAGTGTAGTACATTGTATATGAGTGAGTTGCACTGAAAAACTTAGAATTTACTGAAAAACCCGCATTAGACGAAATGAACAGTGTAGTACATTGTATATGAGTGAGTTGCACTGAAAAAAGTAGAATTTACTGAAAAACCCGCTTTAGACGAAATGCACAGTGTAGTACATTGTATATGAGTGAGTTGCACTGAAAAACTTAGAATTTACTGAAAAACCCGCATTAGACGAAATGCACAGTGTAGTACATTGTATATGAGTGAGTTGCACTGAAAAACTTAGAATTTACTGAAAAACCCGCATTAGACGAAATGCACAGTGTAGTACATGTATATGAGTGAGTTGCACTGAAAAATTTAGAATTTACTGAAAAACCCGCTTTAGACGTAATGCACAGTGTAGTACATTGTATATGAGTGAGGTGTATTGAAAAACTTAGAATTTACTGAAAAACCCGCATTAGACGAAATGCACAGTGTAGTACCTTGTATATAAGTGAGTTACACTGAAAAACTTAGAATTTACTGAAAAACCCGCATTAGACGAAATACACAGTGTAGTACATTGTATATGAGTGAGTTGCACTGAAATACTTAGAATTTAATGAAAAACCCGCATTAGACGAAATGCACAGTGTAGTACATTGTATATGAGTGAGTTGCACTGAAAAACTTAGAATTTACTGAAAAACCTGCATTAGACGAAATGCACAGTGTAGTACATAGTATATGAGTGAGTTGCACTGAAAAACTTAGAATTTACTGAAAAACCCGCATTAGACGAAATGCACAGTGTAGTACATTGTATATGAGTGAGTTGCACTGAAAAACTTAGAATTTACTGAAAAACCCGCATTAGACGAAATGCACAGTGTAGTACATGTATATGAGTGAGTTGCACTGAAAAACTTAGAATTTACTGAAAAACCCGCATTAGACGAAATGAACAGTGTAGTACATTGTATATGAGTGAGTTGCACTGAAAAAAGTAGAATTTACTGAAAAACCCGCTTTAGACGAAATGCACAGTGTAGTACATTGTATATGAGTGAGTTGCACTGAAAAACTTAGAATTTACTGAAAAACCCGCATTAGACGAAATGCACAGTGTAGTACATTGTATATGAGTGAGTTGCACTGAAAAACTTAGAATTTACTGAAAAACCCGCATTAGACGAAATGCACAGTGTAGTACATTGTATATGAGTGAGTTGCACTGAAAAACTTAGAATTTACTGAAAAACCCGCATTAGACGAAATGCACAGTGTAGTACATTGTATATGAGTGAGTTGCACTGAAAAACTTAGAATTTACTGAAAAACCCGCATTAGACGAAATGCACAGTGTAGTACATTGTATATGAGTGAGTTGCACTGAAAAACTTAGAATTTACTGAAAAATCCGCATTAGACGAAATGTACAGTGTAGTACATAGTATATGAGTGAGTTGCACTGAAAAACTTAGAATTTACTGAAAAACCTGCATTAGACGAAATGCACAGTGTAGTACATAGTATATGAGTGAGTTGCACTAAAAAACTTAGAATTTACTGAAAAACCCGCATTAGACGAAATGCACAGTGTAGTACATTGTATATGAGTGAGTTGCACTGAAAAACTTAGAATTTACTGAAAAACCCGCATTAGACGAAATGAACAGTGTAGTACATTGTATATGAGTGAGTTGCACTGAAAAAAGTAGAATTTACTGAAAAACCCGCTTTAGACGAAATGCACAGTGTAGTACATTGTATATGAGTGAGTTGCACTGAAAAACTTAGAATTTACTGAAAAACCCGCATTAGACGAAATGCACAGTGTAGTACATTGTATATGAGTGAGTTGCACTGAAAAACTTAGAATTTACTGAAAAACCCGCATTAGACAAAATGCACAGTGTAGTACATGTATATGAGTGAGTTGCACTGAAAAATTTAGAATTTACTGAAAAACCCGCTTTAGACGAAATGCACAGTGTAGTACATTGTATATGAGTGAGGTGTATTGAAAAACTTAGAATTTACTGAAAAACCCGCATTAGACGAAATGCACAGTGTAGTACCTTGTATATAAGTGAGTTACACTGAAAAACTTAGAATTTACTGAAAAACCCGCATTAGACGAAATACACAGTGTAGTACATTGTATATGAGTGAGTTGCACTGAAATACTTAGAATTTACTGAAAAACCCGCATTAGACGAAATGCACAGTGTAGTACATTGTATATGAGTGAGTTGCACTGAAAAACTTAGAATTTACTGAAAAACCTGCATTAGACGAAATGCACAGTGTAGTACATAGTATATGAGTGAGTTGCACTGAAAAACTTAGAATTTACTGAAAAACCCGCATTAGACGAAATGCACAGTGTAGTACATTGTATATGAGTGAGTTGCACTGAAAAACTTAGATTTTACTGAAAAACCCGCATTAGACGAAATGCACAGTGTAGTACATGTATATGAGTGAGTTGCACTGAAAAACTTAGAATTTACTGAAAAACCCGCATTAGACGAAATGAACAGTGTAGTACATTGTATATGAGTGAGTTGCACTGAAAAAAGTAGAATTTACTGAAAAACCCGCTTTAGACGAAATGCACAGTGTAGTACATTGTATATGAGTGAGTTGCACTGAAAAACTTAGAATTTACTGAAAAACCCGCATTAGACGAAATGCACAGTGTAGTACATTGTATATGAGTGAGTTGCACTGAAAAACTTAGAATTTACTGAAAAACCCGCATTAGACGAAATGCACAGTGTAGTACATTGTATATGAGTGAGTTGCACTGAAAAACTTAGAATTTACTGAAAAACCCGCATTAGACGAAATGCACAGTGTAGTACATGTATATGAGGGAGTTGCACTGAAAAATTTAGAATTTACTGAAAAACCCGCTTTAGACGAAATGCACAGTGTAGTACATTGTATATGAGTGAGGTGTATTGAAAAACTTAGAATTTACTGAAAAACCCGCATTAGACGAAATGCACAGTGTAGTAACTTGTATATAAGTGAGTTACACTGAAAAACTTAGAATTTACTGAAAAACCCGCATTAGACGAAATACACAGTGTAGTACATTGTATATGAGTGAGTTGCACTGAAATACTTAGAATTTACTGAAAAACCCGCATTAGACGAAATGCACAGTGTAGTACATTGTATATGAGTGAGTTGCACTGAAAAACTTAGAATTTACTGAAAAACCTGCATTAGACGAAATGCACAGTGTAGTACATAGTATATGAGTGAGTTGCACTGAAAAACTTAGAATTTACTGAAAAACCCGCATTAGACGAAATGCACAGTGTAGTACATTGTATATGAGTGAGTTGCACTGAAAAACTTAGAATTTACTGAAAAACCCGCATTAGACGAAATGCACAGTGTAGTACATGTATATGAGTGAGTTGCACTGAAAAACTTAGAATTTACTGAAAAACCCGCATTAGACGAAATGAACAGTGTAGTACATTGTATATGAGTGAGCTGCACTGAAAAAAGTAGAATTTACTGAAAAACCCGCTTTAGACGAAATGCACAGTGTAGTACATTGTATATGAGTGAGTTGCACTGAAAAACTTAGAATTTACTGAAAAACCCGCATTAGACTTAATGCACAGTGTAGTACATTGTATATGAGTGAGTTGCACTGAAAAACTTAGAATTTACTGAAAAACCCGCATTAGACGAAATGCACAGTGTAGTACATTGTATATGAGTGAGTTGCACTGAAAAACTTAGAATTTACTGAAAAACCCGCATTAGACGAAATGCACAGTGTAGTACATTGTATATGAGTGAGTTGCACTGAAAAACTTAGAATTTACTGAAAAACCCGCATTAGACGAAATGCACAGTGTAGTACATTGTATATGAGTGAGTTGCACTGAAAAACTTAGAATTTACTGAAAAACCCGTATTAGACGAAATGTACAGTGTCGTACATAGTATATGAGTGAGTTGCACTGAAAAACTTAGAATTTACTGAAAAACCTGCATTAGACGAAATGCACAGTGTAGTACATAGTATATGAGTGAGTTGCACTAAAAAACTTAGAATTTACTGAAAAACCCGCATTAGACGAAATGCACAGTGTAGTACATTGTATATGAGTGAGTTGCACTGAAAAACTTAGAATTTACTGAAAAACCCGCATTAGACGAAATGAACAGTGTAGTACATTGTATATGAGTGAGTTGCACTGAAAAAAGTAGAATTTACTGAAAAACCCGCTTTAGACGAAATGCACAGTGTAGTACATTGTATATGAGTGAGTTGCACTGAAAAACTTAGAATTTACTGTAAAACCCGCATTAGACGAAATGCACAGTGTAGTACATTGTATATGAGTGAGTTGCACTGAAAAACTTAGAATTTACTGAAAAACCCGCATTAGACAAAATGCACAGTGTAGTACATGTATATGAGTGAGTTGCACTGAAAAATTTAGAATTTACTGAAAAACCCGCTTTAGACGAAATGCACAGTGTAGTACATTGTATATGAGTGAGGTGTATTGAAAAACTTAGAATTTACTGAAAAACCCGCATTAGACGAAATGCACAGTGTAGTACCTTGTATATAAGTGAGTTACACTGAAAAACTTAGAATTTACTGAAAAACCCGCATTAGACGAAATACACAGTGTAGTACATTGTATATGAGTGAGTTGCACTGAAATACTTAGAATTTACTGAAAAACCCGCATTAGACGAAATGCACAGTGTAGTACATTGTATATGAGTGAGTTGCACTGAAAAACTTAGATTTTACTGAAAAACCCGCATTAGACGAAATGCACAGTGTAGTACATGTATATGAGTGAGTTGCACTGAAAAACTTAGAATTTACTGAAAAATCCGCATTAGACGAAATGAACAGTGTAGTACATTGTATATGAGTGAGTTGCACTGAAAAAAGTAGAATTTACTGAAAAACCCGCTTTAGACGAAATGCACAGTGTAGTACATTGTATATGAGTGAGTTGCACTGAAAAACTTAGAATTTACTGAAAAACCCGCATTAGACGAAATGCACAGTGTAGTACATTGTATATGAGTGAGTTGCACTGAAAAACTTAGAATTTACTGAAAAACCCGCATTAGACGAAATGCACAGTGTAGTACATTGTATATGAGTGAGTTGCACTGAAAAACTTAGAATTTACTGAAAAACCCGCATTAGACGAAATGCACAGTGTAGTACATTGTATATGAGTGAGTTGCACTGAAAAACTTAGTATTTACTGAAAAACCCGCATTAGACGAAATGCACAGTGTAGTACATTGTATATGAGTGATTTGCACTGAAAAACTTAGAATTTACTGAAAAACCCGCATTAGACGAAATGCACAGTGTAGTACATGTATATGAGTGAGTTGCACTGAAAAACTTAGAATTTACTGAAAAAACCCGCATTAGACGAAATGCACAGTGTAGTACATTGTATATGAGTGAGTTGCACTGAAAAATTTAGAATTTACTGAAAAACCCGCATTAGACGAAATGCACAGTGTAGTACATTGTATATGAGTGAGTTGCACTGAAAAACTTAGAATTTACTGAAAAACCCGCATTAGACGAAATGCACAGTGTAGTACATTGTATATGAGTGAGTTGCACTGAAAAATTTAGAATTTACTGAAAAACCCGCATTAGACGAAATGCACAGTGTAGTACATTGTATATGAGTGAGTTGCACTGAAAAACTTAGAATTTACTGAAAAACCCGCATTAGACGAAATGCACAGTGTAGTACATTGTATATGAGTGAGTTGCACTGAAAAACTTAGAATTTACTGAAAAACCCGCATTAGACGAAATGCACAGTGTAGTACATTGTATATGAGTGAGTTGCACTGAAAAACTTAGAATTTACTGAAAAACCCGCATTAGACGAAATGCACAGTGTAGTACATTGTATATGAGTGAGTTGCACTGAAAAACTTAGAATTTACTGAAAAACCCGCATTAGACGAAATACACAGTGTAGTGCATTGTATATGAGTGAGTTGCACTGAAAAACTTAGAATTTACTGAAAAACCCGCATTAGACGAAATGCACAGTGTAGTACATTGTATATGAGTGAGTTGCACTGAAAAACTTAGAATTTACTGAAAAACCCGCATTAGACGAAATGTACAGTGTAGTACATAGTATATGAGTGAGTTGCACTGAAAAACTTAGAATTTACTGAAAAACCTGCATTAGACGAAATGCACAGTGTAGTACATAGTATATGAGTGAGTTGCACTGAAAAACTTAGAATTTACTGAAAAACCCGCATTAGACGAAATGCACAGTGTAGTACATTTTATATGAGTGAGTTGCACTGAAAAACTTAGAATTTACTGAAAAACCCGCATTAGACGAAATGAACAGTGTAGTACATTGTATATGAGTGAGTTGCACTGAAAAAAGTAGAATTTACTGAAAAACCCGCTTTAGACGAAATGCACAGTGTAGTACATTGTATATGAGTGAGTTGCACTGAAAAACTTAGAATTTACTGAAAAACCCGCATTAGACGAAATGCACAGTGTAGTACATTGTATATGAGTGAGTTGCACTGAAAAACTTAGAATTTACTGAAAAACCCGCATTAGACGAAATGCACAGTGTAGTACATGTATATGAGTGAGTTGCACTGAAAAATTTAGAATTTACTGAAAAACCCGCTTTAGACGAAATGCACAGTGTAGTACATTGTATATGAGTGAGGTGTATTGAAAAACTTAGAATTTACTGAAAAACCCGCATTAGACGAAATGCACAGTGTAGTACCTTGTATATAAGTGAGTTACACTGAAAAACTTAGAATTTACTGAAAAACCCGCATTAGACGAAATGCACAGTGTAGTACATTGTATATGAGTGATTTGCACTGAAAAACTTAGAATTTACTGAAAAACCCGCATTAGACGAAATGCACAGTGTAGTACATTGTATATGAGTGAGTTGCACTGAAAAACTTAGAATTTACTGAAAAACCTGCATTAGACGAAATGCACAGTGTAGTACATAGTATATGAGTGAGTTGCACTGAAAAACTTAGAATTTACTGAAAAACCCGCATTAGACGAAATGCACAGTGTAGTACATTGTATATGAGTGAGTTGCACTGAAAAACTTAGAATTTACTGAAAAACCCGCATTAGACGAAATGTACAGTGTAGTACATAGTATATGAGTGAGTTGCACTGAAAAACTTAGAATTTACTGAAAAACCTGCATTAGACGAAATGCACAGTGTAGTACATAGTATATGAGTGAGTTGCACTGAAAAACTTAGAATTTACTGAAAAACCCGCATTAGACGAAATGCACAGTGTAGTACATTTTATATGAGTGAGTTGCACTGAAAAACTTAGAATTTACTGAAAAACCCGCATTAGACGAAATGAACAGTGTAGTACATTGTATATGAGTGAGTTGCACTGAAAAAAGTAGAATTTACTGAAAAACCCGCTTTAGACGAAATGCACAGTGTAGTACATTGTATATGAGTGAGTTGCACTGAAAAACTTAGAATTTACTGAAAAACCCGCATTAGACGAAATGCACAGTGTAGTACATTGTATATGAGTGAGTTGCACTGAAAAACTTAGAATTTACTGAAAAACCCGCATTAGACGAAATGCACAGTGTAGTACATGTATATGAGTGAGTTGCACTGAAAAATTTAGAATTTACTGAAAAACCCGCTTTAGACGAAATGCACAGTGTAGTACATTGTATATGAGTGAGGTGTATTGAAAAACTTAGAATTTACTGAAAAACCCGCATTAGACGAAATGCACAGTGTAGTACCTTGTATATAAGTGAGTTACACTGAAAAACTTAGAATTTACTGAAAAACCCGCATTAGACGAAATGCACAGTGTAGTACATTGTATATGAGTGATTTGCACTGAAAAACTTAGAATTTACTGAAAAACCCGCATTAGACGAAATGCACAGTGTAGTACATTGTATATGAGTGAGTTGCACTGAAAAACTTAGAATTTACTGAAAAACCTGCATTAGACGAAATGCACAGTGTAGTACATAGTATATGAGTGAGTTGCACTGAAAAACTTAGAATTTACTGAAAAACCCGCATTAGACGAAATGCACAGTGTAGTACATTGTATATGAGTGAGTTGCACTGAAAAACTTAGAATTTACTGAAAAACCCGCATTAGACGAAATGTACAGTGTAGTACATAGTATATGAGTGAGTTGCACTGAAAAACTTAGAATTTACTGAAAAACCTGCATTAGACGAAATGCACAGTGTAGTACATAGTATATGAGTGAGTTGCACTGAAAAACTTAGAATTTACTGAAAAACCCGCATTAGACGAAATGCACAGTGTAGTACATTGTATATGAGTGAGTTGCACTGAAAAACTTAGAATTTACTGAAAAACCCGCATTAGACGAAATGCACAGTGTAGTACATTGTATATGAGTGAGTTGCACTGAAAAACTTAGAATTTACCGAAAAACCCGCATTAGACGAAATGCACAGTGTAGTACATGTATATGAGTGAGTTGCACTGAAAAATTTAGAATTTACTGAAAAACCCGCTTTAGACGAAATGCACAGTGTAGTACATTGTATATGAGTGAGTTGTATTGAAAAACTTAGAATTTACTGAAAAACCCGCATTAGACGAAATGCACAGTGTAGTACCTTGTATATAAGTGAGTTACACTGAAAAACTTAGAATTTACTGAAAAACCCGCATTAGACGAAATACACAGTGTAGTACATTGTATATGAGTGAGTTGCACTGAAATACTTAGAATTTACTGAAAAACCCGCATTAGACGAAATGCACAGTGTAGTACATTGTATATGAGTGAGTTGCACTGAAAAACTTAGAATTTACTGAAAAACCTGCATTAGACGAAATGCACAGTGTAGTACATAGTATATGAGTGAGTTGCACTGAAAAACTTAGAATTTACTGAAAAACCCGCATTACACGAAATGCACAGTGTAGTACATTGTATATGAGTGAGTTGCACTGAAAAACTTTGAATTTACTGAAAAACCCGCATTAGACGAAATGCACAGTGTAGTACATGTATATGAGTGAGTTGCACTGAAAAACTTAGAATTTACTGAAAAACCCGCATTAGACGAAATGAACAGTGTAGTACATTGTATATGAGTGAGTTGCACTGAAAAAAGTAGAATTTACTGAAAAACCCGCTTTAGACGAAATGCACAGTGTAGTACATTGTATATGAGTGAGTTGCACTGAAAAACTTAGAATTTACTGAAAAACCCGCATTAGACGAAATGCACAGTGTAGTACATTGTATATGAGTGAGTTGCACTGAAAAACTTAGAATTTACTGAAAAACCCGCATTAGACGAAATGCACAGTGTAGTACATGTATATGAGTGAGTTGCACTGAAAAACTTAGAATTTACTGAAAAACCCGCATTAGACGAAATGCACAGTGTAGTACATTGTATATGAGTGAGTTGCACTGAAAAACTTAGAATTTACTGAAAAACCCGCAATAGACGAAATGCACAGTGTAGTACATTGTATATGAGTGAGTTGCACTGAAAAAAGTAGAATTTACTGAAAAACCCGCTTTAGACGAAATGCACAGTGTAGTACATTGTATATGAGTGAGTTGCACTGAAATCTTAGAATTTACTGAAAAACCAGCATTAGACGAAATGAACAGTGTAGTACATTGTATATGAGTGAGTTGCATTGAAAAACGTAGAATTTACTGAAAAACCCGCTTTAGACGAAATGCACAGTGTAGTACATTGTATATGAGTGAGTTGCACTGAAAAACTTAGAATTTACTGAAAAACCCGCATTAGACGAAATGCACAGTGTAGTACCTTGTATATAAGTGAGTTACACTGAAAAACTTAGAATTTACTGAAAAACCCGCATTAGACGAAATACACAGTGTAGTACATTGTATATGAGTGAGTTGCACTGAAATACTTAGAATTTACTGAAAAACCCGCATTAGACGAAATGCACAGTGTAGTACATTGTATATGAGTGAGTTGCACTGAAAAACTTAGAATTTACTGAAACACCCGCATTAGACGAAATGCACAGTGTAGTACATTGTATATGAGTGAGTTGCACTGAAAAACTTAGAATTTACTGAAAAACCCGCATTAGACGAAATGCACAGTGTAGTACATTGTATATGAGTGAGTTGCACTGAAAAACTTAGAATTTACTGAAAAACCCGCATTAGACGAAATGCACAGTGTAGTACATTGTATATGAGTGATTTGCACTGAAAAACTTAGAATTTACTGAAAAACCCGCATTAGACGAAATGCACAGTGTAGTACATGTATATGAGTGATTTGCACTGAAAAACTTAGAATTTACTGAAAAACCCGCATTAGACGAAATGCACAGTGTAGTACATTGTATATGAGTGAGTTGCACTGAAAAACTTAGAATTTACTGAAAAACCCGCATTAGACGAAATGCACAGTGTAGTACATTGTATATGAGTGAGTTGCACTGAAAAACTTAGAATTTACTGAAAAACCCGCATTAGACGAAATGCACAGTGTAGTACATAGTATATGAGTGAATTGCACTGAAAAACTTAGAATTTACTGAAAAACCCGCATTAGACGAAATGCACAGTGTAGTACATTGTATATGAGTGAGTTGCACTGAAAAACTTAGAATTTACTGAAAAACCCGCATTAGACGAAATGCACAGTGTAGTACATTGTATATGAGTGAGTTGCACTGAAAAACTTAGAATTTACTGAAAAACCCGCATCAGACGAAATGCACAGTGTAGTACATTGTATATGAGTGAGTTGCACTGAAAAAATTAGAATTTACTGAAAAACCCGCATCAGACGAAATGCAATGTGTAGTATATAGTATATGAGTGAGTTGCACTGAAAAATTTAGAATTTACTGAAAAACCCGCATTAGACGAAATGCACAGTGTAGTACATAGTATATGAGTGAGTTGCACTGAAAAACTTAGAATTTACTGAAAAACCCGCATTAGACGAAATGCACAGTGTAGTACATTGTATATGAGTGAGTTGCACTGAAAAACTTAGAATTTACTGAAAAACCCGCATTAGACGAAATGCACAGTGTAGTACATTGTATATGAGTGAGTTGCACTGAAAAACTTAGAATTTACTGAAAAACCCGCATTAGACGAAATGCACAGTGTAGTACATTGTATATGAGTGAGTTGCACTGAAAAACTTAGAATTTACTGAAAAACCCGCATTAGACGAAATGCACAGTGTAGTACATTGTATATGAGTGAGTTGCACTGAAAAACTTAGAATTTACTGAAAAACCCGCATTAGACGAAATGCACAGTGTAGTACATTGTATATGAGTGAGTTGCACTGAAAAGCTTAGAATTTACTGAAAAACCCGCATTAGACGAAATACACAGTGTAGTACATTGTATATGAGTGAGTTGCACTGAAAAACTTAGAATTTACTGAAAAACCCGCATTAGACGAAATGCACAGTGTAGTACATTGTATATGAGTGAGTTGCACTGAAAAACTTAGAATTTACTGAAAAACCCGCATTAGACGAAATGTACAGTGTAGTACATAGTATATGAGTGAGTTGCACTGAAAAACTTAGAATTTACTGAAAAACCCGCATTAGACGAAATGCAAAGTGTAGTACATAGTATATGAGTGAGTTGCACTGAAAAACTTAGAATTTACTGAAAAACCCGCATTAGACGAAATGCACAGTGTAGTACATTGTATATGAGTGAGTTGCACTGAAAAACTTAGAATTTACTGAAAAACCCGCATTAGACGAAATGAACAGTGTAGTACATGGTATATGAGTGAGTTGCACTGAAAAAAGTAGAATTTACTGAAAAACCCGCTTTAGACGAAATGCACAGTGTAGTACATGGTATATGAGTGAGTTGCACTGAAAAACTTAGAATTTACTGAAAAACCCGCATTAGACGAAATGCACAGTGTAGTACATTGTATATGAGTGAGTTGCACTGAAAAACTTAGAATTTACTGAAAAACCCGCATTAGACGAAATGCACAGTGTAGTACATGTATATGAGTGAGTTGCACTGAAAAATTTAGAATTTACTGAAAAACCGGCTTTAGACGAAATGCACAGTGTAGTACATTGTATATGAGTGAGCTGTATTGGAAAACTTAGAATTTACTGAAAAACCCGCATTAGACGAAATGCACAGTGTAGTACCTTGTATATAAGTGAGTTACACTGAAAAACTTAGAATTTACTGAAAAACCCGCATTAGACGAAATGCACAGTGTAGTACATTGTATATGAGTGAGTTGCACTGAAAAACTTAGAATTTACTGAAAAACCCGCATTAGACGAAATGCACAGTGTAGTACATTGTATATGAGTGATTTGCACTGAAAAACTTAGAATTTACTGAAAATCCCGCATTAGACGAAATGCACAGTGTAGTACATTGTATATGAGTGAGTTGCACTGAAAAACTTAGAATTTACTGAAAAACCCGCATTAGACAAAATGCACAGTGTAGTACATTGTATATGAGTGAGTTGCACTGAAAAACTTAGAATTTACTGAAAAACCCGCATTAGACGAAATGCACAGTGTAGTACATTGTATATGAGTGAGTTGCACTGAAAAACTTAGAATTTACTGAAAAACCCGCATTAGACGAAATGCACAGTGTAGTACATAGTATATGAGTGAATTGCACTGAAAAACTTAGAATTTACTGAAAAACCAGCATTAGACGAAATGCAGTGTAGTACATTGTATATGAGTGAGTTGCACTGAAAACTTAGAATTTACTGAAAAACCCGCATTAGACGAAATGCACAGTGTAGTACATTGTATATGAGTGAGTTGCACTGAAAAACTTAGAATTTACTGAAAAACCCGCATCAGACGAAATGCACAGTGTAGTACATTGTATATGAGTGAGTTGCACTGAAAAAATTAGAATTTACTGAAAAACCGCATTAGACGAAATGCACAGTGTAGTACATAGTATATGAGTGAGTTGGACTGAAAAACTTAGAATTTACTGAAAAACCCGCATTAGACGAAATGCACAGTGTAGTACATAGTATATGAGTGAGTTGCACTGAAAAACTTAGAATTTACTGAAAAACCCGCATTAGACGAAATGCACAGTGTAGTACATTGTATATGAGTGAGTTGCACTGAAAAACTTAGAATTTACTGAAAAACCCGCATTAGACGAAATGCACAGTGTAGTACATGTATATGAGTGAGTTGCACTGAAAAACTTAGAATTTACTGAAAAACCCGCATTAGACGAAATGCACAGTGTAGTACATTGTATATGAGTGAGTTGCACTGAAAAATTTAGAATTTACTGAAAAACCCGCATTAGACGAAATGCACAGTGTAGTACATTGTATATGAGTGAGTTGCACTGAAAACTTAGAATTTACTGAAAAACCCGCATTAGACGAAATGCACAGTGTAGTACATAGTATATGAGTGAATTGCACTGAAAAACTTAGAATTTACTGAAAAACCCGCATTAGACGAAATGCAGTGTAGTACATTTTATATGAGTGAGTTGCACTGAAAAACTTAGAATTTACTGAAAAACCCGCATTAGACGAAATGCACAGTGTAGTACATTGTATATGAGTGAGTTGCACTGAAAAACTTAGAATTTACTGAAAAACCCGCTTTAGACGAAATGCACAGTGTAGTACATTGTATATGAGCGAGTTGCACTGAAAAAATTAGATTTACTGAAAAACCCGCATTAGACGAAATGCACAGTGTAGTACATAGTATATGAGTGAGTTGCACTGAAAAACTTAGAATTTACTGAAAAACCCGCATTAGACGAAATGCACAGTGTAGTACATAGTATATGAGTGAGTTGCACTGAAAAACTTAGAATTTACTGAAAAACCCGCATAGACGAAATGCACAGTGTAGTACATAGTATATGAGTGAGTTGCACTGAAAAACTTAGAATTACTGAAAACCCGCATTAGACGAAATGCACAGTGTAGTACATAGTATATGAGTGAGTTGCACTGAAAAACTTAGAATTTACTGAAAAACCCGCATTAGACGAATGCACAGTGTAGTACATTGTATATGAGTGAGTTGCACTGAAAAACTTAGAATTTACTGAAAAACCCGCATCAGACGAAATGCACAAAGTAGTACATTGTATATGAGTGAGTTGCACTGAAAAAATTAGAATTTACTGAAAAACCCGCATTAGACGAAATGCACAGTGTAGTACATAGTATATGAGTGAGTTGCACTGAAAAACTTAGAATTTACTGAAAAACCCGCATTAGACGAAATGCACAGTGTAGTACATAGTATATGAGTGAGTTTCACTGAAAAACTTAGAATTTACTGAAAAACCCGCATTAGACGAAATGCACAGTGTAGTACATTGTATATGAGTGAGTTGCACTGAAAAACTTAGAATTTACTGAAAAACCCGCATTAGACGAAATGCACAGTGTAGTACATGTATATGAGTGAGTTGCACTGAAAAACTTAGAATTTACTGAAAAACCGGCATTAGACGAAATGCACAGTGTAGTACATTGTATATGAGTGAGTTGCACTGAAAAACTTAGAATTTACTGAAAAACCCGCATTAGACGAAATGCACAGTGTAGTACATTGTATATGAGTGAGTTGCACTGAAAAAAGTAGAATTTACTGAAAAACCCGCTTTAGACGAAATGCACAGTGTAGTACATTGTATATGAGTGAGTTGCACTGAAAAACTTAGAATTTACTGAATAACCAGCATTAGACGAAATGAACAGTGTAGTACATTGTATATGAGTGAGTTGCACTGAAAAACGTAGAATTTACTGAAAAACCCGCTTTAGACGAAATGCACAGTGTAGTACATTGTATATGAGTGAGTTGTATTGAAAAACTTAGAATTTACTGAAAAACCCGCATTAGACGAAATGCACAGTGTAGTACCTTGTATATGAGTGAGTTGCACTGAAAAACTTAGAATTTACTGAAAAACTCGCATTAGACGAAATGTACAGTGTAGTACATAGTATATGAGTGAGTTGCACTGAAAAACTTAGAATTTACTGAAAAACCTGCATTAGACGAAATGCACAGTGTAGTACATAGTATATGAGTGAGTTGCACTGAAAAACTTAGAATTTACTGAAAAACCCGCATTAGACGAAATGCACAGTGTAGTACATTGTATATGAGTGAGTTGCACTGAAAAACTTAGAATTTACTGAAAAACCCGCATTAGACGAAATGAACAGTGTAGTACATTGTATATGAGTGAGTTGCACTGAAAAAAGTAGAATTTACTGAAAAACCCGGTTTAGACGAAATGCACAGTGTAGTACATTGTATATGAGTGAGTTGCACTGAAAAACTTAGAATTTACTGAAAAACCCGCATTAGACGAAATGCACAGTGTAGTACATAGTATATGAGTGAATTGCACTGAAAAACTTAGAATTTACTGAAAAACCCGCATTAGACGAAATGCAGTGTAGTACATTGTATATGAGTGAGTTGCACTGAAAAACTTAGAATTTACTGAAAAACCCGCATTAGACGAAATGCACAGTGTAGTACATTGTATATGAGTGAGTTGCACTGAAAAACTTAGAATTTACTGAAAAACCCGCATCAGACGAAAGGCACAGTGTAGTACATTGTATATGAGTGAGTTGCACTGAAAAAATTAGAATTTACTGAAAAACCCGCATTAGACGAAATGCACAGTGTAGTACATGTATATGAGTGAGTTGCACTGAAAAACTTAGAATTTACTGAAAAACCCGCATTAGACGAAATGCACAGTGTAGTACATTGTATATGAGTGAGTTGCACTGAAAAACTTAGAATTTACTGAAAAACCCGCATTAGACGAAATGCACAGTGTAGTACATTGTATATGAGTGAGTTGCACTGAAAAACTTAGAATTTACTGAAAAACCCGCATTAGACGAAATGCACAGTGTAGTACATAGTATATGAGTGAATTGCACTGAAAAACTTAGAATTTACTGAAAAACCCGCATTAGACGAAATGCAGTGTAGTACATTGTATATGAGTGAGTTGCACTGAAAAACTTAGAATTTACTGAAAAACCCGCATCAGACGAAATGCACAGTGTAGTACATTGTATATGAGTGAGTTGCACTGAAAAACTTAGAATTTACTGAAAAACCCGCATCAGACGAAATGCACAGTGTAGTACATTGTATATGAGTGAGTTGCACTGAAAAAATTAGAATTTACTGAAAAACCCGCATTAGACGAAATGCACAGTGTAGTACATAGTATATGAATGAGTTGCACTGAAAAACTTAGAATTTACTGAAAAACCCGCATTAGACGAAATGCACAGTGTAGTACATAGTATATGAGTGAGTTGCACTGAAAAACTTAGAATTTACTGAAAAACCCGCATTAGACGAAATGCACAGTGTAGTACATAGTATATGAGTGAGTTGCACTGAAAAACTTAGAATTTACTGAAAAACCCGCATTAGACGAAATGCACAGTGTAGTACATAGTATATGAGTGAGTTGCACTGAAAAACTTAGAATTTACTGAAAAACCCGCATTAGACGAAATGCACAGTGTAGTACATAGTATATGAGTGAGTTGCACTGAAAAACTTAGAATTTACTGAAAAACCCGCATTAGACGAATGCACAGTGTAGTACATTGTATATGAGTGAGTTGCACTGAAAAACTTAGAATTTACTGAAAAACCCGCATCAGACGAAATGCACAAAGTAGTACATTGTATATGAGTGAGTTGCACTGAAAAAATTAGAATTTACTGAAAAACCCGCATTAGACGAAATGCACAGTGTAGTACATAGTATATGAGTGAGTTGCACTGAAAAACTTAGAATTTACTGAAAAACCCGCATTAGACGAAATGCACAGTGTAGTACATAGTATATGAGTGAGTTGCACTGAAAAACTTAGAATTTACTGAAAAACCCGCATTAGACGAAATGCACAGTGTAGTACATTGTATATGAGTGAGTTGCACTGAAAAACTTAGAATTTACTGAAAAACCCGCATTAGACGAAATGCACAGTGTAGTACATGTATATGAGTGAGTTGCACTGAAAAACTTAGAATTTACTGAAAAACCGGCATTAGACGAAATGCACAGTGTAGTACATTGTATATGAGTGAGTTGCACTGAAAAACTTAGAATTTACTGAAAAACCCGCATTAGACGAAATGCACAGTGTAGTACATTGTATATGAGTGAGTTGCACTGAAAAAAGTAGAATTTACTGAAAAACCCGCTTTAGACGAAATGCACAGTGTAGTACATTGTATATGAGTGAGTTGCACTGAAAAACTTAGAATTTACTGAATAACCAGCATTAGACGAAATGAACAGTGTAGTACATTGTATATGAGTGAGTTGCACTGAAAAACGTAGAATTTACTGAAAAACCCGTTTTAGACGAAATGCACAGTGTAGTACATTGTATATGAGTGAGTTGTATTGAAAAACTTAGAATTTACTGAAAAACCCGCATTAGACGAAATGCACAGTGTAGTACCTTGTATATGAGTGAGTTGCACTGAAAAACTTAGAATTTACTGAAAAACCCGCATTAGACGAAATACACAGTGTAGTACATAGTATATGAGTGAGTTGCACTGAAAAACTTAGAATTTACTGAAAAACCTGCATTAGACGAAATGCACAGTGTAGTACATAGTATATGAGTGAGTTGCACTGAAAAACTTAGAATTTACTGAAAAACCCGCATTAGACGAAATGCACAGTGTAGTACATTGTATATGAGTGAGTTGCACTGAAAAACTTAGAATTTACTGAAAAACCCGCATTAGACGAAATGAACAGTGTAGTACATTGTATATGAGTGAGTTGCACTGAAAAAAGTAGAATTTACTGAAAAACCCGGTTTAGACGAAATGCACAGTGTAGTACATTGTATATGAGTGAGTTGCACTGAAAAACTTAGAATTTACTGAAAAACCCGCATTAGACGAAATGCACAGTGTAGTACATAGTATATGAGTGAATTGCACTGAAAAACTTAGAATTTACTGAAAAACCCGCATTAGACGAAATGCAGTGTAGTACATTGTATATGAGTGAGTTGCACTGAAAAACTTAGAATTTACTGAAAAACCCGCATTAGACGAAATGCACAGTGTAGTACATTGTATATGAGTGAGTTGCACTGAAAAACTTAGAATTTACTGAAAAACCCGCATCAGACGAAAGGCACAGTGTAGTACATTGTATATGAGTGAGTTGCACTGAAAAAATTAGAATTTACTGAAAAACCCGCATTAGACGAAATGCACAGTGTAGTACATGTATATGAGTGAGTTGCACTGAAAAACTTAGAATTTACTGAAAAACCCGCATTAGACGAAATGCACAGTGTAGTACATTGTATATGAGTGAGTTGCACTGAAAAACTTAGAATTTACTGAAAAACCCGCATTAGACGAAATGCACAGTGTAGTACATTGTATATGAGTGAGTTGCACTGAAAAACTTAGAATTTACTGAAAAACCCGCATTAGACGAAATGCACAGTGTAGTACATAGTATATGAGTGAATTGCACTGAAAAACTTAGAATTTACTGAAAAACCCGCATTAGACGAAATGCAGTGTAGTACATTGTATATGAGTGAGTTGCACTGAAAAACTTAGAATTTACTGAAAAACCCGCATCAGACGAAATGCACAGTGTAGTACATTGTATATGAGTGAGTTGCACTGAAAAACTTAGAATTTACTGAAAAACCCGCATCAGACGAAATGCACAGTGTAGTACATTGTATATGAGTGAGTTGCACTGAAAAAATTAGAATTTACTGAAAAACCCGCATTAGACGAAATGCACAGTGTAGTACATAGTATATGAATGAGTTGCACTGAAAAACTTAGAATTTACTGAAAAACCCGCATTAGACGAAATGCACAGTGTAGTACATAGTATATGAGTGAGTTGCACTGAAAAAATTAGAATTTACTGAAAAACCCGCATTAGACGAAATGCACAGTGTAGTACATAGTATATGAGTGAGTTGCACTGAAAAACTTAGAATTTACTGAAAAACCCGCATTAGACGAAATGCACAGTGTAGTACATAGTATATGAGTGAGTTGCACTGAAAAACTTAGAATTTACTGAAAAACCCGCATTAGCAAAATGCAGTGTAGTACATTGTATATGAGTGAGTTGCACTGAAAAACTTAGAATTTACTGAAAAACCCGCATTAGACGAAATGCACAGTGTAGTACATTGTATATGAGTGAGTTGCACTGAAAAACTTAGAATTTACTGAAAAACCCGCATCAGACGAAATGCACAGTGTAGTACATTGTATATGAGTGAGTTGCACTGAAAAAATTAGAATTTACTGAAAAACCCGCATTAGACGAAATGCACAGTGTAGTACATAGTATATGAGTGAGTTGCACTGAAAAACTTAGAATTTACTGAAAAACCCGCATTAGACGAAATGCACAGTGTAGTACATAGTATATGAGTGAGTTGCACTGAAAAACTTAGAATTTACTGAAAAACCCGCATTAGACGAAATGCACAGTGTAGTACATTGTATATGAGTGAGTTGCACTGAAAAACTTAAAATTTACTGAAAAACCCGCATTAGACGAAATGCACAGTGTAGTACCTTGTATATGAGTGAGTTGCACTGAAAAACCTAGAATTTACTGAAAAACCGGCATTAGACGAAATGCACAGTGTAGTAAATTGTATATGAGTGAGTTGCACTGAAAAACTTAGAATTTACTGAAAAACCCGCATTAGACGAAATGCACAGTGTAGTACATTGTATATGAGTGAGTTGCACTGAAAAAAGTAGAATTTACTGAAAAACCCGCTTTAGACGAAATGCACAATGTAGTACATTGTATATGAGTGAGTTGCACTGAAAAACTTAGAATTTACTGAATAACCAGCATTAGACGAAATGAACAGTGTAGTACATTGTATATGAGTGAGTTGCACTGAAAAACGTAGAATTTACTGAAAAACCCGCTTTAGACGAAATGCACAGTGTAGTACATTGTATATGAGTGATTGTATTGAAAAACTTAGAATTTACTGAAAAACCCGCATTAGACGAAATGCACAGTGTAGTACCTTGTATATGAGTGAGTTGCACTGAAAAACTTAGAATTTACTGAAAAACCCGCATTAGACGAAATGTACAGTGTAGTACATAGTATATGAGTGAGTTGCACTGAAAAACTTAGAATTTACTGAAAAACCTGCATTAGACGAAATGCACAGTGTAGTACATAGTATATGAGTGAGTTGCACTGAAAAACTTAGAATTTACTGAAAAACCCGCATTAGACGAAATGCACAGTGTAGTACATTGTATATGAGTGAGTTGCACTGAAAAACTTAGAATTTACTGAAAAACCCGCATTAGACGAAATGAACAGTGTAGTACATTGTATATGAGTGAGTTGCACTGAAAAAAGTAGAATTTACTGAAAAACCCGGTTTAGACGAAATGCACAGTGTAGTACATTGTATATGAGTGAGTTGCACTGAAAAACTTAGAATTTACTGAAAAACCCGCATTAGACGAAATGCACAGTGTAGTACATAGTATATGAGTGAATTGCACTGAAAAACTTAGAATTTACTGAAAAACCCGCATTAGACGAAATGCAGTGTAGTACATTTTATATGAGTGAGTTGCACTGAAAAACTTAGAATTTACTGAAAAACCCCCATTAGACGAAATGCACAGTGTAGTACATTGTATATGAGTGAGTTGCACTGAAAAACTTAGAATTTACTGAAAAACCCGCATTAGACGAAATGCACAGTGTAGTACATTGTATATGAGTGAGTTGCACTGAAAAACTTAGAATTTACTGAAAAACCCGCATTAGACGAAATGCACAGTGTAGTACATTGTATATGAGTGAGTTGCACTGAAAAACTTAGAATTTACTGAAAAACCCGCATTAGACGAAATGCACAGTGTAGTACATGTATATGAGTGAGTTGCACTGAAAAACTTAGAATTTACTGAAAAACCGGCATTAGACGAAATGCACAGTGTAGTACATTGTATATGAGTGAGTTGCACTGAAAAACTTAGAATTTACTGAAAAACCCGCATTAGACGAAATGCACAGTGTAGTACATTGTATATGAGTGAGTTGCACTGAAAAAAGTAGAATTTACTGAAAAACCCGCTTTAGACGAAATGCACAGTGTAGTACATTGTATATGAGTGAGTTGCACTGAAAAACTTAGAATTTACTGAATAACCAGCATTAGACGAAATGAACAGTGTAGTACATTGTATATGAGTGAGTTGCACTGAAAAACGTAGAATTTACTGAAAAACCCGCTTTAGACGAAATGCACAGTGTAGTACATTGTATATGAGTGAGTTGTATTGAAAAACTTAGAATTTACTGAAAAACCCGCATTAGACGAAATGCACAGTGTAGTACCTTGTATATGAGTGAGTTGCACTGAAAAACTTAGAATTTACTGAAAAACCCGCATTAGACGAAATGTACAGTGTAGTACATAGTATATGAGTGAGTTGCACTGAAAAACTTAGAATTTACTGAAAAACCTGCATTAGACGAAATGCACAGTGTAGTACATAGTATATGAGTGAGTTGCACTGAAAAACTTAGAATTTACTGAAAAACCCGCATTAGACGAAATGCACAGTGTAGTACATTGTATATGAGTGAGTTGCACTGAAAAACTTAGAATTTACTGAAAAACCCGCATTAGACGAAATGAACAGTGTAGTACATTGTATATGAGTGAGTTGCACTGAAAAAAGTAGAATTTACTGAAAAACCCGGTTTAGACGAAATGCACAGTGTAGTACATTGTATATGAGTGAGTTGCACTGAAAAACTTAGAATTTACTGAAAAACCCGCATTAGACGAAATGCGCAGTGTAGTACATTGTATATGAGTGAGTTGCACTGAAAAACTTAGAATTTACTGAAAAACCCGCATTAGACGAAATGCACAGTGTAGTACATTGTATATGAGTGAGTTGCACTGAAAAACTTAGAATTTACTGAAAAACCCGCATTAGACGAAATGCACAGTGTAGTACATTGTATATGAGTGAATTGCACTGAAAAACTTAGAATTTACTGAAAAACCCGCATTAGACGAAATGCAGTGTAGTACATTGTATATGAGTGAGTTGCACTGAAAAACTTAGAATTTACTGAAAAACCCGCATCAGACGAAATGCACAGTGTAGTACATTGTATATGAGTGAGTTGCACTGAAAAACTTAGAATTTACTGAAAAACCCGCATCAGACGAAATGCACAGTGTAGTACATTGTATATGAGTGAGTTGCACTGAAAAAATTAGAATTTACTGAAAAACCCGCATTAGACGAAATGCACAGTGTAGTACATAGTATATGAGTGAGTTGCACTGAAAAACTTAGAATTTACTGAAAAACCCGCATTAGACGAAATGCACAGTGTAGTACATAGTATATGAGTGAGTTGCACTGAAAAAATTAGAATTTACTGAAAAACCCGCATTAGACGAAATGCACAGTGTAGTACATAGTATATGAGTGAGTTGCACTGAAAAACTTAGAATTTACTGAAAAACCCGCATTAGACGAAATGCACAGTGTAGTACATAGTATATGAGTGAGTTGCACTGAAAAACTTAGAATTTACTGAAAAACCCGCATTAGACGAAATGCAGTGTAGTACATTGTATATGAGTGAGTTGCACTGAAAAACTTAGAATTTACTGAAAAACCCGCATTAGACGAAATGCACAGTGTAGTACATTGTATATGAGTGAGTTGCACTGAAAAACTTAGAATTTACTGAAAAACCCGCATCAGACGAAATGCACAGTGTAGTACATTGTATATGAGTGAGTTGCACTGAAAAAATTAGAATTTACTGAAAAACCCGCATTAGACGAAATGCACAGTGTAGTACATGTATATGAGTGAGTTGCACTGAAAAACCTAGAATTTACTGAAAAACCGGCATTAGACGAAATGCACAGTGTAGTAAATTGTATATGAGTGAGTTGCACTGAAAAACTTAGAATTAACTGAAAAACCCGCATTAGACGAAATGCACAGTGTAGTACATTGTATATGAGTGAGTTGCACTGAAAATGTAGAATTTACTGAAAACCCCGCTTTAGACGAAATGCACAATGTAGTACATTGTATATGAGTGAGTTGCACTGAAAAACTTAGAATTTACTGAATAACCAGCATTAGACGAAATGAACAGTGTAGTACATTGTATATGAGTGAGTTGCACTGAAAAACGTAGAATTTACTGAAAAACCCGCTTTAGACGAAATGCACAGTGTAGTACATTGTATATGAGTGATTGTATTGAAAAACTTAGAATTTACTGAAAAACCCGCATTAGACAAAATGCACAGTGTAGTACCTTGTATATGAGTGAGTTGCACTGAAAAACTTAGAATTTACTGAAAAACCCGCATTAGACGAAATGTACAGTGTAGTACATAGTATATGAGTGAGTTGCACTGAAAAACTTAGAATTTACTGAAAAACCTGCATTAGACGAAATGCACAGTGTAGTACATAGTATATGAGTGAGTTGCACTGAAAAACTTAGAATTTACTGAAAAACCCGCATTAGACGAAATGCACAGTGTAGTACATTGTATATGAGTGAGTTGCACTGAAAAACTTAGAATTTACTGAAAAACCCGCATTAGACGAAATGCACAGTGTAGTACATTGTATATGAGTGAGTTGCACTGAAAAAAGTATAATTTACTGAAAAACCCGGTTTAGACGAAATGCACAGTGTAGTACATTGTATATGAGTGAGTTGCACTGAAAAACTTAGAATTTACTGAAAAACCCGCATTAGACGAAATGCACAGTGTAGTACATGTATATGAGTGAGTTGCACTGAAAAACTTAGAATTTACTGAAAAACCGGCATTAGACGAAATGCACAGTGTAGTACATTGTATATGAGTGAGTTGCACTGAAAAACTTAGAATTTACTGAAAAACCCGCATTAGACGAAATGCACAGTGTAGTACATTGTATATGAGTGAGTTGCACTGAAAAAAGTAGAATTTACTGAAAAACCCGCTTTAGACGAAATGCACAGTATAGTACATTGTATATGAGTGAGTTGCACTGAAAAACTTAGAATTTACTGAATAACCAGCATTAGACGAAATGAACAGTGTAGTACATTGTATATGAGTGAGTTGCACTGAAAAAAGTAGAATTTACTGAAAAACCCGGTTTAGACGAAATGCACAGTGTAGTACATGTATATGAGTGAGTTGCACTGAAAAACTTAGAATTTACTGAAAAACCAGCATTAGACGAAATGAACAGTGTAGTACATTGTATATGAGTGAGTTGCACTGAAAAACGTAGAATTTACTGAAAAACCCGCTTTAGACGAAATGCACAGTGTAGTACATTGTATATGAGTGAGTTGTATTGAAAAACTTAGAATTTACTGAAAAACCCGCATTAGACGAAATGCACAGTGTAGTACCTTGTATATGAGTGAGTTACACTGAAAAACTTAGAATTTACTGAAAAACCCGCATTAGACGAAATACACAGTGTAGTACATTGTATATGAGTGAGTTGCACTGAAATACTTAGAATTTACTGAAAAACCCGCATTAGACGAAATGCACAGTGTAGTACATTGTATATGAGTGAGTTGCACTGAAAAACTTAGAATTTACTGAAAAACCCGCATTAGACGAAATGTACAGTGTAGTACATAGTATATGAGTGAGTTGCACTGAAAAACTTAGAATTTACTGAAAAACCCGCATTAGACGAAATGCAGTGTAGTACATTTTATATGAGTGAGTTGCACTGAAAAACTTAGAATTTACTGAAAAACCCGCATTAGACGAAATGCACAGTGTAGTACATTGTATATGAGTGAGTTGCACTGAAAAACTTAGAATTTACTGAAAAACCCGCATCAGACGAAATGCACAGTGTAGTACATTGTATATGAGTGAGTTGCACTGAAAAAATTAGAATTTACTGAAAAACCCGCATTAGACGAAATGCACAGTGTAGTACATAGTATATGAGTGAGTTGCACTGAAAAACTTAGAATTTACTGAAAAACCCGCATTAGACGAAATGCACAGTGTAGTACATAGTATATGAGTGAGTTGCACTGAAAAACTTAGAATTTACTGAAAAACCCGCATTAGACGAAATGCACAGTGTAGTACATTGTATATGAGTGAGTTGCACTGAAAAACTTAGAATTTACTGAAAAACCCGCATTAGACGAAATGCACAGTGTAGTACATGTATATGAGTGAGTTGCACTGAAAAACTTAGAATTTACTGAAAAACCGGCATTAGACGAAATGCACAGTGTAGTACATTGTATATGAGTGAGTTGCACTGAAAAACTTAGAATTTACTGAAAAACCCGCATTAGACGAAATGCACAGTGTAGTACATTGTATATGAGTGAGTTGCACTGAAAAAAGTAGAATTTACTGAAAAACCCGCTTTAGACGAAATGCACAGTATAGTACATTGTATATGAGTGAGT
This sequence comes from Mus caroli, assembly GCF_978045245.1. Taxonomy (NCBI): domain Eukaryota; kingdom Metazoa; phylum Chordata; class Mammalia; order Rodentia; family Muridae; genus Mus; species Mus caroli. The sequence continues at coordinate 1,798,619 of NW_028227291.1, read as the reverse complement.
TGCACTGAAAAACTTAGAATTTACTGAATAACCAGCATTAGACGAAATGAACAGTGTAGTACATTGTATATGAGTGAGTTGCACTGAAAAAAGTAGAATTTACTGAAAAACCCGGTTTAGACGAAATGCACAGTGTAGTACATGTATATGAGTGAGTTGCACTGAAAAACTTAGAATTTACTGAAAAACCCGCATTAGACGAAATGCACAGTGTAGTACATTGTATATGAGTGAGTTGCACTGAAAAACGTAGAATTTACTGAAAAACCCGCTTTAGACGAAATGCACAGTGTAGTACATTGTATATGAGTGATTGTATTGAAAAACTTAGAATTTACTGAAAAACCCGCATTAGACAAAATGCACAGTGTAGTACCTTGTATATGAGTGAGTTGCACTGAAAAACTTAGAATTTACTGAAAAACCCGCATTAGACGAAATGTACAGTGTAGTACATAGTATATGAGTGAGTTGCACTGAAAAACTTAGAATTTACTGAAAAACCTGCATTAGACGAAATGCACAGTGTAGTACATAGTATATGAGTGAGTTGCACTGAAAAACTTAGAATTTACTGAAAAACCCGCATTAGACGAAATGCACAGTGTAGTACATTGTATATGAGTGAGTTGCACTGAAAAACTTAGAATTTACTGAAAAACCCGCATTAGACGAAATGCACAGTGTAGTACATTGTATATGAGTGAGTTGCACTGAAAAAAGTATAATTTACTGAAAAACCCGGTTTAGACGAAATGCACAGTGTAGTACATTGTATATGAGTGAGTTGCACTGAAAAACTTAGAATTTACTGAAAAACCCGCATTAGACGAAATGCACAGTGTAGTACATGTATATGAGTGAGTTGCACTGAAAAACTTAGAATTTACTGAAAAACCGGCATTAGACGAAATGCACAGTGTAGTACATTGTATATGAGTGAGTTGCACTGAAAAACTTAGAATTTACTGAAAAACCCGCATTAGACGAAATGCACAGTGTAGTACATTGTATATGAGTGAGTTGCACTGAAAAAAGTAGAATTTACTGAAAAACCCGCTTTAGACGAAATGCACAGTATAGTACATTGTATATGAGTGAGTTGCACTGAAAAACTTAGAATTTACTGAATAACCAGCATTAGACGAAATGAACAGTGTAGTACATTGTATATGAGTGAGTTGCACTGAAAAAAGTAGAATTTACTGAAAAACCCGGTTTAGACGAAATGCACAGTGTAGTACATGTATATGAGTGAGTTGCACTGAAAAACTTAGAATTTACTGAAAAACCAGCATTAGACGAAATGAACAGTGTAGTACATTGTATATGAGTGAGTTGCACTGAAAAACGTAGAATTTACTGAAAAACCCGCTTTAGACGAAATGCACAGTGTAGTACATTGTATATGAGTGAGTTGTATTGAAAAACTTAGAATTTACTGAAAAACCCGCATTAGACGAAATGCACAGTGTAGTACCTTGTATATGAGTGAGTTACACTGAAAAACTTAGAATTTACTGAAAAACCCGCATTAGACGAAATACACAGTGTAGTACATTGTATATGAGTGAGTTGCACTGAAATACTTAGAATTTACTGAAAAACCCGCATTAGACGAAATGCACAGTGTAGTACATTGTATATGAGTGAGTTGCACTGAAAAACTTAGAATTTACTGAAAAACCCGCATTAGACGAAATGTACAGTGTAGTACATAGTATATGAGTGAGTTGCACTGAAAAACTTAGAATTTACTGAAAAACCCGCATTAGACGAAATGCAGTGTAGTACATTTTATATGAGTGAGTTGCACTGAAAAACTTAGAATTTACTGAAAAACCCGCATTAGACGAAATGCACAGTGTAGTACATTGTATATGAGTGAGTTGCACTGAAAAACTTAGAATTTACTGAAAAACCCGCATCAGACGAAATGCACAGTGTAGTACATTGTATATGAGTGAGTTGCACTGAAAAAATTAGAATTTACTGAAAAACCCGCATTAGACGAAATGCACAGTGTAGTACATAGTATATGAGTGAGTTGCACTGAAAAACTTAGAATTTACTGAAAAACCCGCATTAGACGAAATGCACAGTGTAGTACATAGTATATGAGTGAGTTGCACTGAAAAACTTAGAATTTACTGAAAAACCCGCATTAGACGAAATGCACAGTGTAGTACATTGTATATGAGTGAGTTGCACTGAAAAACTTAGAATTTACTGAAAAACCCGCATTAGACGAAATGCACAGTGTAGTACATGTATATGAGTGAGTTGCACTGAAAAACTTAGAATTTACTGAAAAACCGGCATTAGACGAAATGCACAGTGTAGTACATTGTATATGAGTGAGTTGCACTGAAAAACTTAGAATTTACTGAAAAACCCGCATTAGACGAAATGCACAGTGTAGTACATTGTATATGAGTGAGTTGCACTGAAAAAAGTAGAATTTACTGAAAAACCCGCTTTAGACGAAATGCACAGTATAGTACATTGTATATGAGTGAGTTGCACTGAAAAACTTAGAATTTACTGAATAACCAGCATTAGACGAAATGAACAGTGTAGTACATTGTATATGAGTGAGTTGCACTGAAAAAAGTAGAATTTACTGAAAAACCCGGTTTAGACGAAATGCACAGTGTAGTACATGTATATGAGTGAGTTGCACTGAAAAACTTAGAATTTACTGAAAAACCAGCATTAGACGAAATGAACAGTGTAGTAAATTGTATATGAGTGAGTTGCACTGAAAAACGTAGAATTTACTGAAAAACCCGCTTTAGACGAAATGCACAGTGTAGTACATTGTATATGAGTGAGTTGTATTGAAAAACTTAGAATTTACTGAAAAACCCGCATTAGACGAAATGCACAGTGTAGTACCTTGTATATGAGTGAGTTACACTGAAAAACTTAGAATTTACTGAAAAACCCGCATTAGACGAAATACACAGTGTAGTACATTGTATATGAGTGAGTTGCACTGAAATACTTAGAATTTACTGAAAAACCCGCATTAGACGAAATGCACAGTGTAGTACATTGTATATGAGTGAGTTGCACTGAAAAACTTAGAATTTACTGAAAAACCCGCATTAGACGAAATGCACAGTGTAGTACATTGTATATGAGTGAGTTGCACTGAAAAACTTAGAATTTACTGAAAAACCCGCATTAGACGAAATGCACAGTGTAGTACATTGTATATGAGTGAGTTGCACTGAAAAACTTAGAATTTACTGAAAAACCCGCATTAGACGAAATGCACAGTGTAGTACATTGTATATGAGTGAGTTGCACTGAAAAACTTAGAATTTACTGAAAAACCCGCATCAGACGAAATGCACAGTGTAGTACATTGTATATGAGTGAGTTGCACTGAAAAAATTAGAATTTACTGAAAAACCCGCATTAGACGAAATGCACAGTGTAGTACATAGTATATGAGTGAGTTGCACTGAAAAACTTAGAATTTACTGAAAAACCCGCATTAGACGAAATGCACAGTGTAGTACATAGTATATGAGTGAGTTGCACTGAAAAACTTAGAATTTACTGAAAAACCCGCATTAGACGAAATGCACAGTGTAGTACATTGTATATGAGTGAGTTGCACTGAAAAACTTAGAATTTACTGAAAAACCCGCATTAGACGAAATGAACAGTGTAGTACATTGTATATGAGTGAGTTGCACTGAAAAAAGTAGAATTTACTGAAAAACCCGGTTTAGACGAAATGCACAGTGTAGTACATTGTATATGAGTGAGTTGCACTGAAAAACTTAGAATTTACTGAAAAACCGGCATTAGACGAAATGCACAGTGTAGTACATTGTATATGAGTGAGTTGCACTGAAAAACTTAGAATTTACTGAAAAACCCGCATTAGACGAAATGCACAGTGTAGTACATTGTATATGAGTGAGTTGCACTGAAAAACTTAGAATTTACTGAAAAACCCGATCAGACGAAATGCACAGTGTAGTACATTGTATATGAGTGAGTTGCACTGAAAAACTTAGAATTTACTGAAAAACCCGCATTAGACGAAATGCACAGTGTAGTACATAGTACATGAGTGAGTTGCACTGAAAAACTTAGAATTTACTGAAAAACCCGCATTAGACGAAATGCACAGTGTAGTACATTGTATATGAGTGAGTTGCACTGAAAAACTTAGAATATACTGAAAAACCCGCATTAGACGAAATGCACAGTGTAGTACATGTATATGAGTGAGTTGCACTGAAAAACCTAGAATTTACTGAAAAACCGGCATTAGACGAAATGCACAGTGTAGTAAATTGTATATGAGTGAGTTGCACTGAAAAACTTAGAATTTACTGAAAAACCCGCATTAGACGAAATGCACAGTGTAGTACATTGTATATGAGTGAGTTGCACTGAAAAAAGTAGAATTTACTGAAAACCCCGCTTTAGACGAAATGCACAATGTAGTACATTGTATATGAGTGAGTTGCACTGAAAAACTTAGAATTTACTGAATAACCAGCATTAGACGAAATGAACAGTGTAGTACATTGTATATGAGTGAGTTGCACTGAAAAACGTAGAATTTACTGAAAAACCCGCTTTAGACGAAATGCACAGTGTAGTACATTGTATATGAGTGATTGTATTGAAAAACTTAGAATTTACTGAAAAACCCGCATTAGACAAAATGCACAGTGTAGTACCTTGTATATGAGTGAGTTGCACTGAAAAACTTAGAATTTACTGAAAAACCCGCATTAGACGAAATGTACAGTGTAGTACATAGTATATGAGTGAGTTGCACTGAAAAACTTAGAATTTACTGAAAAACCTGCATTAGACGAAATGCACAGTGTAGTACATAGTATATGAGTGAGTTGCACTGAAAAACTTAGAATTTACTGAAAAACCCGCATTAGACGAAATGCACAGTGTAGTACATTGTATATGAGTGAGTTGCACTGAAAAACTTAGAATTTACTGAAAAACCCGCATTAGACGAAATGCACAGTGTAGTACATTGTATATGAGTGAGTTGCACTGAAAAAAGTATAATTTACTGAAAAACCCGGTTTAGACGAAATGCACAGTGTAGTACATTGTATATGAGTGAGTTGCACTGAAAAACTTAGAATTTACTGAAAAACCCGCATTAGACGAAATGCACAGTGTAGTACATTGTATATGAGTGAGTTGCACTGAAAAACTTAGAATTTACTGAAAAACCCGCATCAGACGAAATGCACAGTGTAGTACATTGTATATGAGTGAGTTGCACTGAAAAAATTAGAATTTACTGAAAAACCCGCATTAGACGAAATGCACAGTGTAGTACATAGTATATGAGTGAGTTGCACTGAAAAACTTAGAATTTACTGAAAAACCCGCATTAGACGAAATGCACAGTGTAGTACATAGTATATGAGTGAGTTGCACTGAAAAACTTAGAATTTACTGAAAAACCCGCATTAGACGAAATGCACAGTGTAGTACATTGTATATGAGTGAGTTGCACTGAAAAACTTAGAATTTACTGAAAAACCCGCATTAGACGAAATGCACAGTGTAGTACATGTATATGAGTGAGTTGCACTGAAAAACTTAGAATTTACTGAAAAACCGGCATTAGACGAAATGCACAGTGTAGTACATTGTATATGAGTGAGTTGCACTGAAAAACTTAGAATTTACTGAAAAACCCGCATTAGACGAAATGCACAGTGTAGTACATTGTATATGAGTGAGTTGCACTGAAAAAAGTAGAATTTACTGAAAAACCCGCTTTAGACGAAATGCACAGTATAGTACATTGTATATGAGTGAGTTGCACTGAAAAACTTAGAATTTACTGAATAACCAGCATTAGACGAAATGAACAGTGTAGTACATTGTATATGAGTGAGTTGCACTGAAAAAAGTAGAATTTACTGAAAAACCCGGTTTAGACGAAATGCACAGTGTAGTACATGTATATGAGTGAGTTGCACTGAAAAACTTAGAATTTACTGAAAAACCAGCATTAGACGAAATGAACAGTGTAGTACATTGTATATGAGTGAGTTGCACTGAAAAACGTAGAATTTACTGAAAAACCCGCTTTAGACGAAATGCACAGTGTAGTACATTGTATATGAGTGAGTTGTATTGAAAAACTTAGAATTTACTGAAAAACCCGCATTAGACGAAATGCACAGTGTAGTACCTTGTATATGAGTGAGTTACACTGAAAAACTTAGAATTTACTGAAAAACCCGCATTAGACGAAATACACAGTGTAGTACATTGTATATGAGTGAGTTGCACTGAAATACTTAGAATTTACTGAAAAACCCGCATTAGACGAAATGCACAGTGTAGTACATTGTATATGAGTGAGTTGCACTGAAAAACTTAGAATTTACTGAAAAACCCGCATTAGACGAAATGTACAGTGTAGTACATAGTATATGAGTGAGTTGCACTGAAAAACTTAGAATTTACTGAAAAACCCGCATTAGACGAAATGCAGTGTAGTACATTTTATATGAGTGAGTTGCACTGAAAAACTTAGAATTTACTGAAAAACCCGCATTAGACGAAATGCACAGTGTAGTACATTGTATATGAGTGAGTTGCACTGAAAAACTTAGAATTTACTGAAAAACCCGCATCAGACGAAATGCACAGTGTAGTACATTGTATATGAGTGAGTTGCACTGAAAAAATTAGAATTTACTGAAAAACCCGCATTAGACGAAATGCACAGTGTAGTACATAGTATATGAGTGAGTTGCACTGAAAAACTTAGAATTTACTGAAAAACCCGCATTAGACGAAATGCACAGTGTAGTACATAGTATATGAGTGAGTTGCACTGAAAAACTTAGAATTTACTGAAAAACCCGCATTAGACGAAATGCACAGTGTAGTACATTGTATATGAGTGAGTTGCACTGAAAAACTTAGAATTTACTGAAAAACCCGCATTAGACGAAATGCACAGTGTAGTACATGTATATGAGTGAGTTGCACTGAAAAACTTAGAATTTACTGAAAAACCGGCATTAGACGAAATGCACAGTGTAGTACATTGTATATGAATGAGTTGCACTGAAAAACTTAGAATTTACTGAAAAACCCGCATTAGACGAAATGCACAGTGTAGTACATTGTATATGAGTGAGTTGCACTGAAAAAAGTAGAATTTACTGAAAAACCCGCTTTAGACGAAATGCACAGTATAGTACATTGTATATGAGTGAGTTGCACTGAAAAACTTAGAATTTACTGAATAACCAGCATTAGACGAAATGAACAGTGTAGTACATTGTATATGAGTGAGTTGCACTGAAAAAAGTAGAATTTACTGAAAAACCCGGTTTAGACGAAATGCACAGTGTAGTACATGTATATGAGTGAGTTGCACTGAAAAACTTAGAATTTACTGAAAAACCAGCATTAGACGAAATGAACAGTGTAGTAAATTGTATATGAGTGAGTTGCACTGAAAAACGTAGAATTTACTGAAAAACCCGCTTTAGACGAAATGCACAGTGTAGTACATTGTATATGAGTGAGTTGTATTGAAAAACTTAGAATTTACTGAAAAACCCGCATTAGACGAAATGCACAGTGTAGTACCTTGTATATGAGTGAGTTGCACTGAAAAACTTAGAATTTACTGAAAAACCCGCATTAGACGAAATGCACAGTGTAGTACATTGTATATGAGTGAGTTGCACTGAAAAAAGTATAATTTACTGAAAAACCCGGTTTAGACGAAATGCACAGTGTAGTACATTGTATATGAGTGAGTTGCACTGAAAAACTTAGAATTTACTGAAAAACCCGCATTAGACGAAATGCACAGTGTAGTACATTGTATATGAGTGAGTTGCACTGAAAAACTTAGAATTTACTGAAAAACCCGCATCAGACGAAATGCACAGTGTAGTACATTGTATATGAGTGAGTTGCACTGAAAAAATTAGAATTTACTGAAAAACCCGCATTAGACGAAATGCACAGTGTAGTACATAGTATATGAGTGAGTTGCACTGAAAAACTTAGAATTTACTGAAAAACCCGCATTAGACGAAATGCACAGTGTAGTACATAGTATATGAGTGAGTTGCACTGAAAAACTTAGAATTTACTGAAAAACCCGCATTAGACGAAATGCACAGTGTAGTACATTGTATATGAGTGAGTTGCACTGAAAAACTTAGAATTTACTGAAAAACCCGCAGTAGACGAAATGCACAGTGTAGTACATGTATATGAGTGAGTTGCACTGAAAAACTTAGAATTTACTGAAAAACCGGCATTAGACGAAATGCACAGTGTAGTACATTGTATATGAGTGAGTTGCACTGAAAAACTTAGAATTTACTGAAAAACCCGCATTAGACGAAATGCACAGTGTAGTACATTGTATATGAGTGAGTTGCACTGAAAAAAGTAGAATTTACTGAAAAACCCGCTTTAGACGAAATGCACAGTATAGTACATTGTATATGAGTGAGTTGCACTGAAAAACTTAGAATTTACTGAATAACCAGCATTAGACGAAATGAACAGTGTAGTACATTGTATATGAGTGAGTTGCACTGAAAAAAGTAGAATTTACTGAAAAACCCGGTTTAGACGAAATGCACAGTGTAGTACATGTATATGAGTGAGTTGCACTGAAAAACTTAGAATTTACTGAAAAACCAGCATTAGACGAAATGAACAGTGTAGTACATTGTATATGAGTGAGTTGCACTGAAAAACGTAGAATTTACTGAAAAACCCGCTTTAGACGAAATGCACAGTGTAGTACATTGTATATGAGTGAGTTGTATTGAAAAACTTAGAATTTACTGAAAAACCCGCATTAGACGAAATGCACAGTGTAGTACCTTGTATATGAGTGAGTTACACTGAAAAACTTAGAATTTACTGAAAAACCCGCATTAGACGAAATACACAGTGTAGTACATTGTATATGAGTGAGTTGCACTGAAATACTTAGAATTTACTGAAAAACCCGCATTAGACGAAATGCACAGTGTAGTACATTGTATATGAGTGAGTTGCACTGAAAAACTTAGAATTTACTGAAAAACCCGCATTAGACGAAATGTACAGTGTAGTACATAGTATATGAGTGAGTTGCACTGAAAAACTTAGAATTTACTGAAAAACCCGCATTAGACGAAATGCAGTGTAGTACATTTTATATGAGTGAGTTGCACTGAAAAACTTAGAATTTACTGAAAAACCCGCATTAGACGAAATGCACAGTGTAGTACATTGTATATGAGTGAGTTGCACTGAAAAACTTAGAATTTACTGAAAAACCCGCATCAGACGAAATGCACAGTGTAGTACATTGTATATGAGTGAGTTGCACTGAAAAAATTAGAATTTACTGAAAAACCCGCATTAGACGAAATGCACAGTGTAGTACATAGTATATGAGTGAGTTGCACTGAAAAACTTAGAATTTACTGAAAAACCCGCATTAGACGAAATGCACAGTGTAGTACATAGTATATGAGTGAGTTGCACTGAAAAACTTAGAATTTACTGAAAAACCCGCATTAGACGAAATGCACAGTGTAGTACATTGTATATGAGTGAGTTGCACTGAAAAACTTAGAATTTACTGAAAAACCCGCATTAGACGAAATGCACAGTGTAGTACATGTATATGAGTGAGTTGCACTGAAAAACTTAGAATTTACTGAAAAACCCGCATTAGACGAAATGCACAGTGTAGTACATTGTATATGAGTGAGTTGCACTGAAAAACTTAGAATTTACTGAAAAACCCGCATTAGACGAAATGCACAGTGTAGTACATTGTATATGAGTGAGTTGCACTGAAAAAAGTAGAATTTACTGAAAAACCCGCTTTAGACGAAATGCACAGTATAGTACATTGTATATGAGTGAGTTGCACTGAAAAACTTAGAATTTACTGAATAACCAGCATTAGACGAAATGAACAGTGTAGTACATTGTATATGAGTGAGTTGCACTGAAAAAAGTAGAATTTACTGAAAAACCCGGTTTAGACGAAATGCACAGTGTAGTACATGTATATGAGTGAGTTGCACTGAAAAACTTAGAATTTACTGAAAAACCAGCATTAGACGAAATGAACAGTGTAGTAAATTGTATATGAGTGAGTTGCACTGAAAAACGTAGAATTTACTGAAAAACCCGCTTTAGACGAAATGCACAGTGTAGTACATTGTATATGAGTGAGTTGTATTGAAAAACTTAGAATTTACTGAAAAACCCGCATTAGACGAAATGCACAGTGTAGTACCTTGTATATGAGTGAGTTACACTGAAAAACTTAGAATTTACTGAAAAACCCGCATTAGACGAAATACACAGTGTAGTACATTGTATATGAGTGAGTTGCACTGAAATACTTAGAATTTACTGAAAAACCCGCATTAGACGAAATGCACAGTGTAGTACATTGTATATGAGTGAGTTGCACTGAAAAACTTAGAATTTACTGAAAAACCCGCATTAGACGAAATGCACAGTGTAGTACATTGTATATGAGTGAGTTGCACTGAAAAACTTAGAATTTACTGAAAAACCCGCATTAGACGAAATGCACAGTGTAGTACATTGTATATGAGTGAGTTGCACTGAAAAACTTAGAATTTACTGAAAAACCCGCATTAGACGAAATGCACAGTGTAGTACATTGTATATGAGTGAGTTGCACTGAAAAACTTAGAATTTACTGAAAAACCCGCATCAGACGAAATGCACAGTGTAGTACATTGTATATGAGTGAGTTGCACTGAAAAAATTAGAATTTACTGAAAAACCCGCATTAGACGAAATGCACAGTGTAGTACATAGTATATGAGTGAGTTGCACTGAAAAACTTAGAATTTACTGAAAAACCCGCATTAGACGAAATGCACAGTGTAGTACATAGTATATGAGTGAGTTGCACTGAAAAACTTAGAATTTACTGAAAAACCCGCATTAGACGAAATGCACAGTGTAGTACATTGTATATGAGTGAGTTGCACTGAAAAACTTAGAATTTACTGAAAAACCCGCATTAGACGAAATGAACAGTGTAGTACATTGTATATGAGTGAGTTGCACTGAAAAAAGTAGAATTTACTGAAAAACCCGGTTTAGACGAAATGCACAGTGTAGTACATTGTATATGAGTGAGTTGCACTGAAAAACTTAGAATTTACTGAAAAACCGGCATTAGACGAAATGCACAGTGTAGTACATTGTATATGAGTGAGTTGCACTGAAAAACTTAGAATTTACTGAAAAACCCGCATTAGACGAAATGCACAGTTTAGTACATTGTATATGAGTGAGTTGCACTGAAAAAAGTAGAATTTACTGAAAAACCCGCTTTAGACGAAATGCACAATGTAGTACATTGTATATGAGTTAGTTGCACTGAAAAACTTAGAATTTACTGAATAACCAGCATTAGACGAAATGAACAGTGTAGTACATTGTATATGAGTGAGTTGCACTGAAAAACGTAGAATTTACTGAAAAACCCGCATTAGACGAAATGCACAGTGTAGTACCTTGTATATGAGTGAGTTGCACTGAAAAACTTAGAATTTACTGAAAAACCCGCATTAGACGAAATGTACAGTGTAGTACATAGTATATGAGTGAGTTGCACTGAAAAACTTAGAATTTACTGAAAAACCTGCATTAGACGAAATGCACAGTGTAGTACATAGTATATGAGTGAGTTGCACTGAAAAACTTAGAATTTACTGAAAAACCCGCATTAGACGAAATGCACAGTGTAGTACATTGTATATGAGTGAGTTGCACTGAAAAACTTAGAATTTACTGAAAAACCCGCATTAGACGAAATGCACAGTGTAGTACATTGTATATGAGTGAGTTGCACTGAAAAACTTAGAATTTACTGAAAAACCCGCATCAGACGAAATGCACAGTGTAGTACATTGTATATGAGTGAGTTGCACTGAAAAAATTAGAATTTACTGAAAAACCCGCATTAGACGAAATGCACAGTGTAGTACATAGTATATGAGTGAGTTGCACTGAAAAACTTAGAATTTACTGAAAAACCCGCATTAGACGAAATGCACAGTGTAGTACATAGTATATGAGTGAGTTGCACTGAAAAACTTAGAATTTACTGAAAAACCCGCATTAGACGAAATGCACAGTGTAGTACATTGTATATGAGTGAGTTGCACTGAAAAACTTAGAATTTACTGAAAAACCCGCATTAGACGAAATGCACAGTGTAGTACATGTATATGAGTGAGTTGCACTGAAAAACTTAGAATTTACTGAAAAACCGGCATTAGACGAAATGCACAGTGTAGTACATTGTATATGAGTGAGTTGCACTGAAAAACTTAGAATTTACTGAAAAACCCGCATTAGACGAAATGCACAGTGTAGTACATTGTATATGAGTGAGTTGCACTGAAAAAAGTAGAATTTACTGAAAAACCCGCTTTAGACGAAATGCACAGTATAGTACATTGTATATGAGTGAGTTGCACTGAAAAACTTAGAATTTACTGAATAACCAGCATTAGACGAAATGAACAGTGTAGTACATTGTATATGAGTGAGTTGCACTGAAAAAAGTAGAATTTACTGAAAAACCCGGTTTAGACGAAATGCACAGTGTAGTACATGTATATGAGTGAGTTGCACTGAAAAACTTAGAATTTACTGAAAAACCAGCATTAGACGAAATGAACAGTGTAGTACATTGTATATGAGTGAGTTGCACTGAAAAACGTAGAATTTACTGAAAAACCCGCTTTAGACGAAATGCACAGTGTAGTACATTGTATATGAGTGAGTTGTATTGAAAAACTTAGAATTTACTGAAAAACCCGCATTAGACGAAATGCACAGTGTAGTACCTTGTATATGAGTGAGTTACACTGAAAAACTTAGAATTTACTGAAAAACCCGCATTAGACGAAATACACAGTGTAGTACATTGTATATGAGTGAGTTGCACTGAAATACTTAGAATTTACTGAAAAACCCGCATTAGACGAAATGCACAGTGTAGTACATTGTATATGAGTGAGTTGCACTGAAAAACTTAGAATTTACTGAAAAACCCGCATTAGACGAAATGCACAGTGTAGTACATTGTATATGAGTGAGTTGCACTGAAAAACTTAGAATTTACTGAAAAACCCGCATTAGACGAAATGCACAGTGTAGTACATTGTATATGAGTGAGTTGCACTGAAAAACTTAGAATTTACTGAAAAACCCGCATCAGACGAAATGCACAGTGTAGTACATTGTATATGAGTGAGTTGCACTGAAAAAATTAGAATTTACTGAAAAACCCGCATTAGACGAAATGCACAGTGTAGTACATAGTATATGAGTGAGTTGCACTGAAAAACTTAGAATTTACTGAAAAACCCGCATTAGACGAAATGCACAGTGTAGTACATAGTATATGAGTGAGTTGCACTGAAAAACTTAGAATTTACTGAAAAACCCGCATTAGACGAAATGCACAGTGTAGTACATTGTATATGAGTGAGTTGCACTGAAAAACTTAGAATTTACTGAAAAACCCGCATTAGACGAAATGAACAGTGTAGTACATTGTATATGAGTGAGTTGCACTGAAAAAAGTAGAATTTACTGAAAAACCCGGTTTAGACGAAATGCACAGTGTAGTACATTGTATATGAGTGAGTTGCACTGAAAAACTTAGAATTTACTGAAAAACTGGCATTAGACGAAATGCACAGTGTAGTACATTGTATATGAATGAGTTGCACTGAAAAACTTAGAATTTACTGAAAAACCCGCATTAGACGAAATACACAGTGTAGTACATTGTATATGAGTGAGTTGCACTGAAATACTTAGAATTTACTGAAAAACCCGCATTAGACGAAATGCACAGTGTAGTACATTGTATATGAGTGAGTTGCACTGAAAAACTTAGAATTTACTGAAAAACCCGCATTAGACGAAATGCACAGTGTAGTACATTGTATATGAGTGAGTTGCACTGAAAAACTTAGAATTTACTGAAAAACCCGCATTAGACGAAATGCACAGTGTAGTACATTGTATATGAGTGAGTTGCACTGAAAAACTTAGAATTTACTGAAAAACCCGCATCAGACGAAATGCACAGTGTAGTACATTGTATATGAGTGAGTTGCACTGAAAAAATTAGAATTTACTGAAAAACCCGCATTAGACGAAATGCACAGTGTAGTACATAGTATATGAGTGAGTTGCACTGAAAAACTTAGAATTTACTGAAAAACCCGCATTAGACGAAATGCACAGTGTAGTACATAGTATATGAGTGAGTTGCACTGAAAAACTTAGAATTTACTGAAAAACCCGCATTAGACGAAATGCACAGTGTAGTACATTGTATATGAGTGAGTTGCACTGAAAAACTTAGAATTTACTGAAAAACCCGCATTAGACGAAATGAACAGTGTAGTACATTGTATATGAGTGAGTTGCACTGAAAAAAGTAGAATTTACTGAAAAACCCGGTTTAGACGAAATGCACAGTGTAGTACATTGTATATGAGTGAGTTGCACTGAAAAACTTAGAATTTACTGAAAAACTGGCATTAGACGAAATGCACAGTGTAGTACATTGTATATGAATGAGTTGCACTGAAAAACTTAGAATTTACTGAAAAACCCGCATTAGACGAAATGCACAGTTTAGTACATTGTATATGAGTGAGTTGCACTGAAAAAAGTAGAATTTACTGAAAAACCCGCTTTAGACGAAATGCACAATGTAGTACATTGTATATGAGTTAGTTGCACTGAAAAACTTAGAATTTACTGAATAACCAGCATTAGACGAAATGAACAGTGTAGTACATTGTATATGAGTGAGTTGCACTGAAAAAATTAGAATTTACTGAAAAACCCGCATTAGACGAAATGCACAGTGTAGTACATAGTATATGAGTGAGTTGCACTGAAAAACTTAGAATTTACTGAAAAACCCGCATTAGACGAAATGCACAGTGTAGTACATTGTATATGAGTGAGTTGCACTGAAAAACTTAGAATTTACTGAAAAACCGGCATTACACGAAATGCACAGTGTAGTACATTGTATATGAGTGAATTGCACTGAAAAACTTAGAATTTACTGAAAAACCCGCATTAGACGAAATGCAGTGTAGTACATTTTATATGAGTGAGTTGCACTGAAAAACTTAGAATTTACTGAAAAACCCGCATTAGACGAAATGCACAGTGTAGTACATTGTATATGAGTGAGTTGCACTGAAAAACTTAGAATTTACTGAAAAACCCGCATCAGACGAAATGCACAGTGTAGTACATTGTATATGAGTGAGTTGCACTGAAAAAATTAGAATTTACTGAAAAACCCGCATTAGACGAAATGCACAGTATAGTACATAGTATATGAGTGAGTTGCACTGAAAAACTTAGAATTTACTGAAAAACCCGCATTAGACGAAATGCACAGTGTAGTACATAGTATATGAGTGAGTTGCACTGAAAAACTTAGAATTTACTGAAAAACCCGCATTAGACGAAATGCACAGTGTAGTACATTGTATATGAGTGAGTTGCACTGAAAAACTTAGAATTTACTGAAAAACCCGCATTAGACGAAATGCACAGTGTAGTACATGTATATGAGTGAGTTGCACTGAAAAACTTAGAATTTACTGAAAAACCGGCATTAGACGAAATGCACAGTGTAGTACATTGTATATGAGTGAGTTGCACTGAAAAACTTAGAATTTACTGAAAAACCCGCATTAGACGAAATGCACAGTGTAGTACATTGTATATGAGTGAGTTGCACTGAAAAACTTAGAATTTACTGAAAAACCCGCATTAGACGAAATGCACAGTGTAGTACATTGTATATGAGTGAGTTGCACTGAAAAACTTAGAATTTACTGAAAAACCCGCATCAGACGAAATGCACAGTGTAGTACATTGTATATGAGTGAGTTGCACTGAAAAAATTAGAATTTACTGAAAAACCCGCATTAGACGAAATGCACAGTGTAGTACATAGTATATGAGTGAGTTGCACTGAAAAACTTAGAATTTACTGAAAAACCCGCATTAGACGAAATGCACAGTGTAGTACATAGTATATGAGTGAGTTGCACTGAAAAACTTAGAATTTACTGAAAAACCCGCATTAGACGAAATGCACAGTGTAGTACATTGTATATGAGTGAGTTGCACTGAAAAAATTAGAATTTACTGAAAAACCCGCATTAGACGAAATGCACAGTGTAGTACATGTATATGAGTGAGTTGCACTGAAAAACTTAGAATTTACTGAAAAACCGGCATTAGACGAAATGCACAGTGTAGTACATTGTATATGAGTGAGTTGCACTGAAAAACTTAGAATTTACTGAAAAACCCGCATTAGACGAAATGCACAGTGTAGTACATTGTATATGAGTGAGTTGCACTGAAAAAAGTAGAATTTACTGAAAAACCCGCTTTAGACGAAATGCACAGTATAGTACATTGTATATGAGTGAGTTGCACTGAAAAACTTAGAATTTACTGAATAACCAGCATTAGACGAAATGAACAGTGTAGTACATTGTATATGAGTGAGTTGCACTGAAAAAAGTAGAATTTACTGAAAAACCCGGTTTAGACGAAATGCACAGTGTAGTACATGTATATGAGTGAGTTGCACTGAAAAACTTAGAATTTACTGAAAAACCAGCATTAGACGAAATGAACAGTGTAGTACATTGTATATGAGTGAGTTGCACTGAAAAACGTAGAATTTACTGAAAAACCCGCTTTAGACGAAATGCACAGTGTAGTACATTGTATATGAGTGAGTTGTATTGAAAAACTTAGAATTTACTGAAAAACCCGCATTAGACGAAATGCACAGTGTAGTACCTTGTATATGAGTGAGTTACACTGAAAAACTTAGAATTTACTGAAAAACCCGCATTAGACGAAATACACAGTGTAGTACATTGTATATGAGTGAGTTGCACTGAAATACTTAGAATTTACTGAAAAACCCGCATTAGACGAAATGCACAGTGTAGTACATTGTATATGAGTGAGTTGCACTGAAAAACTTAGAATTTACTGAAAAACCCGCATTAGACGAAATGCACAGTGTAGTACATTGTATATGAGTGAGTTGCACTGAAAAACTTAGAATTTACTGAAAAACCCGCATTAGACGAAATGCACAGTGTAGTACATTGTATATGAGTGAGTTGCACTGAAAAACTTAGAATTTACTGAAAAACCCGCATCAGACGAAATGCACAGTGTAGTACATTGTATATGAGTGAGTTGCACTGAAAAAATTAGAATTTACTGAAAAACCCGCATTAGACGAAATGCACAGTGTAGTACATAGTATATGAGTGAGTTGCACTGAAAAACTTAGAATTTACTGAAAAACCCGCATTAGACGAAATGCACAGTGTAGTACATAGTATATGAGTGAGTTGCACTGAAAAACTTAGAATTTACTGAAAAACCCGCATTAGACGAAATGCACAGTGTAGTACATTGTATATGAGTGAGTTGCACTGAAAAACTTAGAATTTACTGAAAAACCCGCATTAGACGAAATGAACAGTGTAGTACATTGTATATGAGTGAGTTGCACTGAAAAAAGTAGAATTTACTGAAAAACCCGGTTTAGACGAAATGCACAGTGTAGTACATTGTATATGAGTGAGTTGCACTGAAAAACTTAGAATTTACTGAAAAACTGGCATTAGACGAAATGCACAGTGTAGTACATTGTATATGAATGAGTTGCACTGAAAAACTTAGAATTTACTGAAAAACCCGCATTAGACGAAATGCACAGTTTAGTACATTGTATATGAGTGAGTTGCACTGAAAAAAGTAGAATTTACTGAAAAACCCGCTTTAGACGAAATGCACAATGTAGTACATTGTATATGAGTTAGTTGCACTGAAAAACTTAGAATTTACTGAATAACCAGCATTAGACGAAATGAACAGTGTAGTACATTGTATATGAGTGAGTTGCACTGAAAAACGTAGAATTTACTGAAAAACCCGCATTAGACGAAATGCACAGTGTAGTACCTTGTATATGAGTGAGTTGCACTGAAAAACTTAGAATTTACTGAAAAACCCGCATTAGACGAAATGTACAGTGTAGTACATAGTATATGAGTGAGTTGCACTGAAAAACTTAGAATTTACTGAAAAACCTGCATTAGACGAAATGCACAGTGTAGTACATAGTATATGAGTGAGTTGCACTGAAAAACTTAGAATTTACTGAAAAACCCGCATTAGACGAAATGCACAGTGTAGTACATTGTATATGAGTGAGTTGCACTGAAAAACTTAGAATTTACTGAAAAACCCGCATTAGACGAAATGCACAGTGTAGTACATAGTATATGAGTGAGTTGCACTGAAAAACTTAGAATTTACTGAAAAACCCGCATTAGACGAAATGCACAGTGTAGTACATTGTATATGAGTGAGTTGCACTGAAAAACTTAGAATTTACTGAAAAACCCGCATTAGACGAAATGAACAGTGTAGTACATTGTATATGAGTGAGTTGCACTGAAAAAAGTAGAATTTACTGAAAAACCCGGTTTAGACGAAATGCACAGTGTAGTACATTGTATATGAGTGAGTTGCACTGAAAAACTTAGAATTTACTGAAAAACTGGCATTAGACGAAATGCACAGTGTAGTACATTGTATATGAATGAGTTGCACTGAAAAACTTAGAATTTACTGAAAAACCCGCATTAGACGAAATACACAGTGTAGTACATTGTATATGAGTGAGTTGCACTGAAATACTTAGAATTTACTGAAAAACCCGCATTAGACGAAATGCACAGTGTAGTACATTGTATATGAGTGAGTTGCACTGAAAAACTTAGAATTTACTGAAAAACCCGCATTAGACGAAATGCACAGTGTAGTACATTGTATATGAGTGAGTTGCACTGAAAAACTTAGAATTTACTGAAAAACCCGCATTAGACGAAATGCACAGTGTAGTACATTGTATATGAGTGAGTTGCACTGAAAAACTTAGAATTTACTGAAAAACCCGCATCAGACGAAATGCACAGTGTAGTACATTGTATATGAGTGAGTTGCACTGAAAAAATTAGAATTTACTGAAAAACCCGCATTAGACGAAATGCACAGTGTAGTACATAGTATATGAGTGAGTTGCACTGAAAAACTTAGAATTTACTGAAAAACCCGCATTAGACGAAATGCACAGTGTAGTACATAGTATATGAGTGAGTTGCACTGAAAAACTTAGAATTTACTGAAAAACCCGCATTAGACGAAATGCACAGTGTAGTACATTGTATATGAGTGAGTTGCACTGAAAAACTTAGAATTTACTGAAAAACCCGCATTAGACGAAATGAACAGTGTAGTACATTGTATATGAGTGAGTTGCACTGAAAAAAGTAGAATTTACTGAAAAACCCGGTTTAGACGAAATGCACAGTGTAGTACATTGTATATGAGTGAGTTGCACTGAAAAACTTAGAATTTACTGAAAAACTGGCATTAGACGAAATGCACAGTGTAGTACATTGTATATGAATGAGTTGCACTGAAAAACTTAGAATTTACTGAAAAACCCGCATTAGACGAAATGCACAGTTTAGTACATTGTATATGAGTGAGTTGCACTGAAAAAAGTAGAATTTACTGAAAAACCCGCTTTAGACGAAATGCACAATGTAGTACATTGTATATGAGTTAGTTGCACTGAAAAACTTAGAATTTACTGAATAACCAGCATTAGACGAAATGAACAGTGTAGTACATTGTATATGAGTGAGTTGCACTGAAAAACGTAGAATTTACTGAAAAACCCGCATTAGACGAAATGCACAGTGTAGTACCTTGTATATGAGTGAGTTGCACTGAAAAACTTAGAATTTACTGAAAAACCCGCATTAGACGAAATGTACAGTGTAGTACATAGTATATGAGTGAGTTGCACTGAAAAACTTAGAATTTACTGAAAAACCCGCATTAGACGAAATGCACAGTGTAGTACATAGTATATGAGTGAGTTGCACTGAAAAACTTAGAATTTACTGAAAAACCCGCATTAGACGAAATGCACAGTGTAGTACATTGTATATGAGTGAGTTGCACTGAAAAACTTAGAATTTACTGAAAAACCGGCATTACACGAAATGCACAGTGTAGTACATTGTATATGAGTGAATTGCACTGAAAAACTTAGAATTTACTGAAAAACCCGCATTAGACGAAATGCAGTGTAGTACATTTTATATGAGTGAGTTGCACTGAAAAACTTAGAATTTACTGAAAAACCCGCATTAGACGAAATGCACAGTGTAGTACATTGTATATGAGTGAGTTGCACTGAAAAACTTAGAATTTACTGAAAAACCCGCATCAGACGAAATGCACAGTGTAGTACATTGTATATGAGTGAGTTGCACTGAAAAAATTAGAATTTACTGAAAAACCCGCATTAGACGAAATGCACAGTATAGTACATAGTATATGAGTGAGTTGCACTGAAAAACTTAGAATTTACTGAAAAACCCGCATTAGACGAAATGCACAGTGTAGTACATAGTATATGAGTGAGTTGCACTGAAAAACTTAGAATTTACTGAAAAACCCGCATTAGACGAAATGCACAGTGTAGTACATTGTATATGAGTGAGTTGCACTGAAAAACTTAGAATTTACTGAAAAACCCGCATTAGACGAAATGCACAGTGTAGTACATGTATATGAGTGAGTTGCACTGAAAAACTTAGAATTTACTGAAAAACCGGCATTAGACGAAATGCACAGTGTAGTACATTGTATATGAGTGAGTTGCACTGAAAAACTTAGAATTTACTGAAAAACCCGCATTAGACGAAATGCACAGTGTAGTACATTGTATATGAGTGAGTTGCACTGAAAAACTTAGAATTTACTGAAAAACCCGCATTAGACGAAATGCACAGTGTAGTACATTGTATATGAGTGAGTTGCACTGAAAAACTTAGAATTTACTGAAAAACCCGCATCAGACGAAATGCACAGTGTAGTACATTGTATATGAGTGAGTTGCACTGAAAAAATTAGAATTTACTGAAAAACCCGCATTAGACGAAATGCACAGTGTAGTACATAGTATATGAGTGAGTTGCACTGAAAAACTTAGAATTTACTGAAAAACCCGCATTAGACGAAATGCACAGTGTAGTACATAGTATATGAGTGAGTTGCACTGAAAAACTTAGAATTTACTGAAAAACCCGCATTAGACGAAATGCACAGTGTAGTACATTGTATATGAGTGAGTTGCACTGAAAAAATTAGAATTTACTGAAAAACCCGCATTAGACGAAATGCACAGTGTAGTACATGTATATGAGTGAGTTGCACTGAAAAACTTAGAATTTACTGAAAAACCGGCATTAGACGAAATGCACAGTGTAGTACATTGTATATGAGTGAGTTGCACTGAAAAACTTAGAATTTACTGAAAAACCCGCATTAGACGAAATGCACAGTGTAGTACATTGTATATGAGTGAGTTGCACTGAAAAAAGTAGAATTTACTGAAAAACCCGCTTTAGACGAAATGCACAGTATAGTACATTGTATATGAGTGAGTTGCACTGAAAAACTTAGAATTTACTGAATAACCAGCATTAGACGAAATGAACAGTGTAGTACATTGTATATGAGTGAGTTGCACTGAAAAAAGTAGAATTTACTGAAAAACCCGGTTTAGACGAAATGCACAGTGTAGTACATGTATATGAGTGAGTTGCACTGAAAAACTTAGAATTTACTGAAAAACCAGCATTAGACGAAATGAACAGTGTAGTACATTGTATATGAGTGAGTTGCACTGAAAAACGTAGAATTTACTGAAAAACCCGCTTTAGACGAAATGCACAGTGTAGTACATTGTATATGAGTGAGTTGTATTGAAAAACTTAGAATTTACTGAAAAACCCGCATTAGACGAAATGCACAGTGTAGTACCTTGTATATGAGTGAGTTACACTGAAAAAC
>NW_028227291.1:1702561-1776421 GCF_978045245.1 Mus caroli | reverse complement strand
CACAGTGTAGTACATTGTATATGAGTGAGTTGCACTGAAAAACTTAGAATTTACTGAAAAACCCGCATTAGACGAAATGCACAGTGTAGTACATTGTATATGAGTGAGTTGCACTGAAAAACTTAGAATTTACTGAAAAACCCGCATTAGACGAAATGCACAGTGTAGTACATAGTATATGAGTGAATTGCACTGAAAAACTTAGAATTTACTGAAAAACCCGCATTAGACGAAATGCACAGTGTAGTACATTGTATATGAGTGAGTTGCACTGAAAAACTTAGAATTTACTGAAAAACCCGCATTAGACGAAATGCACAGTGTAGTACATTGTATATGAGTGAGTTGCACTGAAAAATTTAGAATTTACTGAAAAACCCGCATTAGACGAAATGCACAGTGTAGTACATTGTATATGAGTGAGTTGCACTGAAAAACTTAGAATTTACTGAAAAACCCGCATTAGACGAAATGCACAGTGTAGTACATTGTATATGAGTGAGTTGCACTGAAAAACTTAGAATTTACTGAAAAACCCGCATTAGACGAAATGCATAGTGTAGTACATTGTATATGAGTGAGTTGCACTGAAAAACTTAGAATTTACTGAAAAACCCGCATTAGACGAAATGCACAGTGTAGTACATTGTATATGAGTGAGTTGCACTGAAAAACTTAGAATTTACTGAAAAACCCACATTAGACGAAATGCACAGTGTAGTACATAGTATATGAGTGAGTTGCACTGAAAAACTTAGAATTTACTGAAAAACCCGCATTAGACGAAATGCACAGTGTAGTACATTGTATATGAGTGAGTTGCACTGAAAAATTTAGAATTTACTGAAAAACCCGCATTAGACGAAATGCACATTGTATATGAGTGAGTTGCACTGAAAAACTTAGAATTTACTGAAAAACCCGCATTAGACGAAATGCACAGTGTAGTACATTGTATATGAGTGAGTTGCACTGAAAAACTTAGAATTTACTGAAAAACCCGCATTAGACGAAATGCACAGTGTAGTACATTGTATATGAGTGAGTTGCACTGAAAAACTTAGAATTTACTGAAAAACCCGCGTTAGACGATATGCACAGTGTAGTACATTGTATATGAGTGAGTTGCACTGAAAAACTTAGAATTTACTGAAAAACCCGCATTAGACGAAATACACAGTGTAGTACATTGTATATGAGTGAGTTGCACTGAAAAAATTACAATTTACTGAAAAACCCGCATTAGACGAAATGCACAGTGTAGTACATTGTATATGAGTGAGTTGCACTGAAAAACTTAGAATTTACTGAAAAACCCGCATTAGACGAAATGTACAGTGTAGTACATAGTATATGAGTGAGTTGCACTGAAAAACTTAGAATTTACTGAAAAACCTGCATTAGACGAAATGCACAGTGTAGTACATAGTATATGAGTGAGTTGCACTGAAAAACTTAGAATTTACTGAAAAACCCGCATTAGACGAAATGCACAGTGTAGTACATCGTATATGAGTGAGTTGCACTGAAAAACTTAGAATTTACTGAAAAACCCGCATTAGACGAAATGAACAGTGTAGTACATTGTATATGAGTGAGTTGCACTGAAAAACTTAGAATTTACTGAAAAACCCGCATTAGACGAAATGCACAGTGTAGTACATTGTATATGAGAGAGTTGCAATGAAAAACTTAGAATTTACTGAAAAACCCGCATTAGACGAAATGCACAGTGTAGTACATGTATATGAGTGAGTTGCACGGAAAATTAGAATTTACTGAAAAACCCGCATTAGACGAAATGCACAGTGTAGTACATTGTATATGAGAGAGTTGCAATGAAAAACTTAGAATTTACTGAAAAACCCGCATTAGACGAAATGCACAGTGTAGTACATTGTATATGAGTGAGTTGCACTGAAAAACTTAGAATTTACTGAAAAACCCGCATTAGACGAAATGCACAGTGTAGTACATTGTATATGAGTGAGTTGCACTGAAAAACTTAGAATTTACTGAAAAACCCGCATTAGACGAAATGCACAGTGTAGTACATAGTATATGAGTGAATTGCACTGAAAAACTTAGAATTTACTGAAAAACCCGCATTAGACGAAATGCACAGTGTAGTACATTGTATATGAGTGAGTTGCACTGAAAAACTTAGAATTTACTGAAAAACCCGCATTAGACGAAATGCACAGTGTAGTACATTGTATATGAGTGAGTTGCACTGAAAAATTTAGAATTTACTGAAAAACCCGCATTAGACGAAATGCACAGTGTAGTACATTGTATATGAGTGAGTTGCACTGAAAAACTTAGAATTTACTGAAAAACCCGCATTAGACGAAATGCACAGTGTAGTACATTGTATATGAGTGAGTTGCACTGAAAAACTTAGAATTTACTGAAAAACCCGCATTAGACGAAATGCATAGTGTAGTACATTGTATATGAGTGAGTTGCACTGAAAAACTTAGAAT
This sequence comes from Mus caroli, assembly GCF_978045245.1. Lineage (NCBI taxonomy): Eukaryota > Metazoa > Chordata > Mammalia > Rodentia > Muridae > Mus > Mus caroli. The sequence continues at coordinate 1,773,935 of NW_028227291.1, read as the reverse complement.
TTACTGAAAAACCCGCATTAGACGAAATGCACAGTGTAGTACATTGTATATGAGTGAGTTGCACTGAAAAACTTAGAATTTACTGTAAAACTCGCATCAGATGAAATGCACAGTGTAGTACATTGTATATGAGTGAGTTGCACTGAAAAAATTAGAATTTACTGAAAAACCCGCATTAGACGAAATGCACAGTGTAGTACATGTATATGAGTGAGTTGCACTGAAAAACTTAGAATTTACTGAAAAACCCGCATTAGACGAAATGCACAGTGTAGTACATTGTATATGAGTGAGTTGCACTGAAATACTTAGAATTTACTGAAAAACCCGCATTAGACGAAATGCACAGTGTAGTACATTGTATATGAGTGAGTTGCACTGAAAAACTTAGAATTTACTGAAAAACCCGCATTAGACGAAATGCACAGTGTAGTACATTGTATATGAGTGAGTTGCACTGAAAAACTTAGAATTTACAGAAAAACCCGCATCAGACGACATGCACAGTGTAGTACATTGTATATGAGTGAGTTGCACTGAAAAAATTAGAATTTACTGAAAAACCCGCATTAGATGAAATGCACAGTGTAGTACATAGTATATGAGTGAGTTGCACTGAAAAACTTAGAATTTACTGAAAAACCCGCATTAGACGAAATGCACAGTGTAGTACATAGTATATGAGTGAGTTGCACTGAAAAACTTAGAATTTACTGAAAAACCCGCATTAGACGAAATGCACAGTGTAGTACATTGTATATGAGTGAGTTGCACTGAAAAATTTAGAATTTACTGAAAAACCCGCATTAGACGAAATGCACAGTGTAGTACATTGTATATGAGTGAGTTGCACTGAAAAACTTAGAATTTACTGAAAAACCCGCATTAGACGAAATGCACAGTGTAGTACATTGTATATGAGTGAGTTGCACTGAAAAACTTAGAATTTACTGAAAAACCCGCATTAGACGAAATGCACAGTGTAGTACATTGTATATGAGTGAGTTGCACTGAAAAACTTAGAATTTACTGAAAAACCCGCGTTAGACGAAATGCACAGTGTAGTACATTGTATATGAGTGAGTTGCACTGAAAAACTTAGAATTTACTGAAAAACCCGCATTAGACGAAATACACAGTGTAGTACATTGTATATGAGTGAGTTGCACTGAAAAACTTACAATTTACTGAAAAACCCGCATTAGACGAAATGCACAGTGTAGTACATGTATATGAGTGAGTTGCAAGGAAAAACTTAGAATTTACTGAAAAACCCGCATTAGACGAAATGCACAGTGTAGTACATTGTATATGAGAGAGTTGCAATGAAAAACTTAGAATTTACTGAAAAACCCGCATTAGACGAAATGCACAGTGTAGTACATTGTATATGAGTGAGTTGCACTGAAAAACTTAGAATTTACTGATAAACCCGCATTAGACGAAATGCACAGTGTAGTACATAGTATATGAGTGAATTGCACTGAAAAACTTAGAATTTACTGAAAAACCCGCATTAGACGAAATGCACAGTGTAGTACATTGTATATGAGTGAGTTGCACTGAAAAACTTAGAATTTACTGAAAAACCCGCATTAGACGAAATGCACAGTGTAGTACATTGTATATGAGTGAGTTGCACTGAAAAATTTAGAATTTACTGAAAAACCCGCATTAGACGAAATGCACAGTGTAGTACATTGTATATGAGTGAGTTGCACTGAAAAACTTAGAATTTACTGAAAAACCCGCATTAGACGAAATGCACAGTGTAGTACATTGTATATGAGTGAGTTGCACTGAAAAACTTAGAATTTACTGAAAAACCCGCATTAGACGAAATGCATAGTGTAGTACATTGTATATGAGTGAGTTGCACTGAAAAACTTAGAATTTACTGAAAAACCCGCATTAGACGAAATGCACAGTGTAGTACATTGTATATGAGTGAGTTGCACTGAAAAACTTAGAATTTACTGTAAAACTCGCATCAGATGAAATGCACAGTGTAGTACATTGTATATGAGTGAGTTGCACTGAAAAACTTAGAATTTACTGAAAAACCCGCATTAGACGAAATGCACAGTGTAGTACATTGTATATGAGTGAGTTGCACTGAAATACTTAGAATTTACTGAAAAACCCGCATTAGACGAAATGCACAGTGTAGTACATTGTATATGAGTGAGTTGCACTGAAAAACTTAGAATTTACTGAAAAACCCGCATTAGACGAAATGCACAGTGTAGTACATTGTATATGAGTGAGTTGCACTGAAAAACTTAGAATTTACTGAAAAACCTGCATTAGACGAAATGCACAGTGTAGTACATAGTATATGAGTGAGTTGCACTGAAAAACTTAGAATTTACTGAAAAACCCGCATTAGACGAAATGCACAGTGTAGTACATCGTATATGAGTGAGTTGCACTGAAAAACTTAGAATTTACTGAAAAACCTGCATTAGACGAAATGCACAGTGTAGTACATAGTATATGAGTGAGTTGCACTGAAAAACTTAGAATTTACTGAAAAACCCGCATTAGACGAAATGCACAGTGTAGTACATCGTATATGAGTGAGTTGCACTGAAAAACTTAGAATTTACTGAAAAACCCGCATTAGACGAAATGCACAGTGTAGTACATTGTATATGAGTGAGTTGCACTGAAAAACTTAGAATTTACTGAAAAACCCGCATTAGACGAAATGCACAGTGTAGTACATTGTATATGAGAGAGTTGCAATGAAAAACTTAGAATTTACTGAAAAACCCGCATTAGACGAAATGCACAGTGTAGTACATGTATATGAGTGAGTTGCACGGAAAAACTTAGAATTTACTGAAAAACCCGCATTAGACGAAATGCACAGTGTAGTACATTGTATATGAGAGAGTTGCAATGAAAAACTTAGAATTTACTGAAAAACCCGCATTAGACGAAATGCACAGTGTAGTACATTGTATATGAGTGAGTTGCACTGAAAAACTTAGAATTTACTGAAAAACCCGCATTAGACGAAATGCACAGTGTAGTACATTGTATATGAGTGAGTTGCACTGAAAAACTTAGAATTTACTGAAAAACCCGCATTAGACGAAATGCACAGTGTAGTACATAGTATATGAGTGAATTGCACTGAAAAACTTAGAATTTACTGAAAAACCCGCATTAGACGAAATGCACAGTGTAGTACATTGTATATGAGTGAGTTGCACTGAAAAACTTAGAATTTACTGAAAAACCCGCATTAGACGAAATGCACAGTGTAGTACATTGTATATGAGTGAGTTGCACTGAAAAATTTAGAATTTACTGAAAAACCCGCATTAGACGAAATGCACAGTGTAGTACATTGTATATGAGTGAGTTGCACTGAAAAACTTAGAATTTACTGAAAAACCCGCATTAGACGAAATGCACAGTGTAGTACATTGTATATGAGTGAGTTGCACTGAAAAACTTAGAATTTACTGAAAAACCCGCATTAGACGAAATGCATAGTGTAGTACATTGTATATGAGTGAGTTGCACTGAAAAACTTAGAATTTACTGAAAAACACGCGTTAGACGAAATGCACAGTGTAGTACATTGTATATGAGTGAGTTGCACTGAAAAGCTTAGAATTTACTGAAAAACCCGCATTAGACGAAATACACAGTGTAGTACATTGTATATGAGTGAGTTGCACTGAAAAACTTAGAATTTACTGAAAAACCCGCATTAGACGAAATGCACACTGTAGTACATTGTATATGAGTGAGTTGCACTGAAAAACTTAGAATTTACTGAAAATCCCGCATTAGACGAAATGTACAGTGTAGTACATAGTATATGAGTGAGTTGCACTGAAAAATTTAGAATTTACTGAAAAACCCGCATTAGACGAAATGCACAGTGTAGTACATTGTATATGAGTGAGTTGCACTGAAAAACTTAGAATTTACTGAAAAACCCGCTTTAGACGAAATGCACAGTGTAGTACATAGTATATGAGTGAGTTGCACTGAAAAACTTAGAATTTACTGAAAAACCCGCATTAGACGAAATGCACAGTGTAGTACATTGTATATGAGTGAGTTGCACTGAAAAAAGTAGAATTTACTGAAAAACCCGCTTTAGACGAAATGCACAGTGTAGTATATTGTATATGAGTGAGTTGCACTGAAAAACTTCGAATTTACTGAAAAACCCGCATTAGACGAAATGCACAGTGTAGTACATTGTATATGAGTGAGTTGCACTGAAAAACTTAGAATTTACTGAAAAACCCGCATTAGACGAAATGCACAGTGTAGTACATGTATATGAGTGAGTTGCACTGAAAAACTTAGAATTTACTGAAAAACCCGCATTAGACGAAATGCACAGTGTAGTACATTGTATATGAGTGAGTTGCACTGAAAAACTTAGAATTTACTGAAAAACCCGCATTAGACGAAATGCACAGTGTAGTACATTGTATATGAGTGAGTTGCACTGAAAAACTTAGAATTTACTGAAAAACCCGCATTAGACGAAATGTACAGTGTAGTACATAGTATATGAGTGAGTTGCACTGAAAAACTTAGAATTTACTGAAAAACCTGCATTAGACGAAATGCACAGTGTAGTACATAGTATATGAGTGAGTTGCACTGAAAAACTTAGAATTTACTGAAAAACCCGCATTAGACGAAATGCACAGTGTAGTACATTGTATATGAGTGATTTGCACTGAAAAACTTAGAATTTACTGAAAAACCCGCATTAGACGAAATGCACAGTGTAGTACATGTATATGAGTGAGTTGCACTGAAAAACTTAGAATTTACTGAAAAACCCGCTTTAGACGAAATGCACAGTGTAGTACATTGTATATGAGAGAGTTGCAATGAAAAACTTAGAATTTACTGAAAAACCCGCATTAGACGAAATGCACAGTGTAGTACATTGTATATGAGTGAGTTGCACTGAAAAACTTAGAATTTACTGAAAAACCCGCATTAGACGAAATGCACAGTGTAGTACATTATATATGAGTGAGTTGCACTGAAAAACTTAGAATTTACAGAAAAACCCGCATCAGACGAAATGCACAGTGTAGTACATTGTATATGAGTGAGTTGCACTGAAAAAATTAGAATTTACTGAAAAACCCGCATTAGACGAAATGCACAGTGTAGTACATAGTATATGAGTGAGTTGCACTGAAAAACTTAGAATTTACTGAAAAACCTGCATTAGACGAAATGCACAGTGTAGTACATAGTATATGAGTGAGTTGCACTGAAAAACTTAGAATTTACTGAAAAACCCGCATTAGACGAAATGCACAGTGTAGTACATTGTATATGAGTGAGTTGCACTGAAAAATTTAGAATTTACTGAAAAACCCGCATTAGACGAAATGCACAGTGTAGTACATTGTATATGAGTGAGTTGCACTGAAAAACTTAGAATTTACAGAAAAACCCGCATCAGACGAAATGCACAGTGTAGTACATTGTATATGAGTGAGTTGCACTGAAAAAATTAGAATTTACTGAAAAACCCGCATTAGATGAAATGCACAGTGTAGTACATAGTATATGAGTGAGTTGCACTGAAAAACTTAGAATTTACTGAAAAACCCGCATTAGACGAAATGCACAGTGTAGTACATAGTATATGAGTGAGTTGCACTGAAAAACTTAGAATTTACTGAAAAACCCGCATTAGACGAAATGCACAGTGTAGTACATTGTATATGAGTGAGTTGCACTGAAAAATTTAGAATTTACTGAAAAACCCGCATTAGACGAAATGCACAGTGTAGTACATTGTATATGAGTGAGTTGCACTGAAAAACTTAGAATTTACTGAAAAACCCGCATTAGACGAAATGCACAGTGTAGTACATTGTATATGAGTGAGTTGCACTGAAAAACTTAGAATTTACTGAAAAACCCGCATTAGACGAAATGCACAGTGTAGTACACTGTATATGAGTGAGTTGCACTGAAAAACTTAGAATTTACTGAAAAACCCGCGTTAGACGAAATGCACAGTGTAGTACATTGTATATGAGTGAGTTGCACTGAAAAACTTAGAATTTACTGAAAAACCCGCATTAGACGAAATACACAGTGTAGTACATTGTATATGAGTGAGTTGCACTGAAAAACTTACAATTTACTGAAAAACCCGCATTAGACGAAATGCACAGTGTAGTACATTGTATATGAGTGAGTTGCACTGAAAAACTTAGAATTTACTGAAAAACCCGCATTAGACGAAATGTACAGTGTAGTACATAGTATATGAGTGAGTTGCACTGAAAAACTTAGAATTTACTGAAAAACCTGCATTAGACGAAATGCACAGTGTAGTACATAGTATATGAGTGAGTTGCACTGAAAAACTTAGAATTTACTGAAAAACCCGCATTAGACGAAATGCACAGTGTAGTACATCGTATATGAGTGAGTTGCACTGAAAAACTTAGAATTTACTGAAAAACCCGCATTAGACGAAATGAACAGTGTAGTACATTGTATATGAGTGAGTTGCACTGAAAAACTTAGAATTTACTGAAAAACCCGCATTAGACGAAATGCACAGTGTAGTACATGTATATGAGTGAGTTGCACTGAAAAACTTAGAATTTACTGAAAAACCCGCATTAGACGAAATGCACAGTGTAGTACATTGTATATGAGTGAGTTGCACTGAAAAACTTAGAATTTACTGAAAAACCCGCATTAGACGAAATGCACAGTGTAGTACATTGTATATGAGTAAGTTGCACTGAAAAACTTAGAATTTACTGAAAAACCCGCATTAGACGAAATGTACAGTGTAGTACATAGTATATGAGTGAGTTGCACTGAAAAACTTAGAATTTACTAAAAAACCTGCATTAGACGAAATGCACAGTGTAGTACATAGTATATGAGTGAGTTGCACTGAAAAACTTAGAATTTACTGAAAAACCCGCATTAGACGAAATGCACAGTGTAGTACATTGTATATGAGTGATTTGCACTGAAAAACTTAGAATTTACTGAAAAACCCGCATTAGACGAAATGCACAGTGTAGTACATGTATATGAGTGAGTTGCACTGAAAAACTTAGAATTTACTGAAAAACCCGCTTTAGACGAAATGCACAGTGTAGTACATTGTATATGAGAGAGTTGCAATGAAAAACTTAGAATTTACTGAAAAACCCGCATTAGACGAAATGCACAGTGTAGTACATTGTATATGAGTGAGTTGCACTGAAAAACTTAGAATTTACTGAAAAACCCGCATTAGACGAAATGCACAGTGTAGTACATTATATATGAGTGAGTTGCACTGAAAAACTTAGAATTTACAGAAAAACCCGCATCAGACGAAATGCACAGTGTAGTACATTGTATATGAGTGAGTTGCACTGAAAAACTTAGAATTTACTGAAAAACCCGCATTAGACGAAATGCACAGTGTAGTACATAGTATATGAGTGAGTTGCACTGAAAAACTTAGAATTTACTGAAAAACCCGCATTAGACGAAATGCACAGTGTAGTACATAGTATATGAGTGAGTTGCACTGAAAAACTTAGAATTTACTGAAAAACCCGCATTAGACGAAATGCACAGTGTAGTACATTGTATATGAGTGAGTTGCACTGAAAAATTTAGAATTTACTGAAAAACCCGCATTAGACGAAATGCACAGTGTAGTACATTGTATATGAGTGAGTTGCACTGAAAAACTTAGAATTTACAGAAAAACCCGCATCAGACGAAATGCACAGTGTAGTACATTGTATATGAGTGAGTTGCACTGAAAAAATTAGAATTTACTGAAAAACCCGCATTAGATGAAATGCACAGTGTAGTACATAGTATATGAGTGAGTTGCACTGAAAAACTTAGAATTTACTGAAAAACCCGCATTAGACGAAATGCACAGTGTAGTACATAGTATATGAGTGAGTTGCACTGAAAAACTTAGAATTTACTGAAAAACCCGCATTAGACGAAATGCACAGTGTAGTACATTGTATATGAGTGAGTTGCACTGAAAAATTTAGAATTTACTGAAAAACCCGCATTAGACGAAATGCACAGTGTAGTACATTGTATATGAGTGAGTTGCACTGAAAAACTTAGAATTTACTGAAAAACCCGCATTAGACGAAATGCACAGTGTAGTACATTGTATATGAGTGAGTTGCACTGAAAAACTTAGAATTTACTGAAAAACCCGCATTAGACGAAATGCACAGTGTAGTACACTGTATATGAGTGAGTTGCACTGAAAAACTTAGAATTTACTGAAAAACCCGCGTTAGACGAAATGCACAGTGTAGTACATTGTATATGAGTGAGTTGCACTGAAAAACTTAGAATTTACTGAAAAACCCGCATTAGACGAAATACACAGTGTAGTACATTGTATATGAGTGAGTTGCACTGAAAAACTTACAATTTACTGAAAAACCCGCATTAGACGAAATGCACAGTGTAGTACATTGTATATGAGTGAGTTGCACTGAAAAACTTAGAATTTACTGAAAAACCCGCATTAGACGAAATGTACAGTGTAGTACATAGTATATGAGTGAGTTGCACTGAAAAACTTAGAATTTACTGAAAAACCTGCATTAGACGAAATGCACAGTGTAGTACATAGTATATGAGTGAGTTGCACTGAAAAACTTAGAATTTACTGAAAAACCCGCATTAGACGAAATGCACAGTGTAGTACATCGTATATGAGTGAGTTGCACTGAAAAACTTAGAATTTACTGAAAAACCCGCATTAGACGAAATGAACAGTGTAGTACATTGTATATGAGTGAGTTGCACTGAAAAACTTAGAATTTACTGAAAAACCCGCATTAGACGAAATGCACAGTGTAGTACATTGTATATGAGAGAGTTGCAATGAAAAACTTAGAATTTACTGAAAAACCCGCATTAGACGAAATGCACAGTGTAGTACATGTATATGAGTGAGTTGCACGGAAAAACTTAGAATTTACTGAAAAACCCGCATTAGACGAAATGCACAGTGTAGTACATTGTATATGAGAGAGTTGCAATGAAAAACTTAGAATTTACTGAAAAACCCGCATTAGACGAAATGCACAGTGTAGTACATTGTATATGAGTGAGTTGCACTGAAAAACTTAGAATTTACTGAAAAACCCGCATTAGACGAAATGCACAGTGTAGTACATTGTATATGAGTGAGTTGCACTGAAAAACTTAGAATTTACTGAAAAACCCGCATTAGACGAAATGCACAGTGTAGTACATAGTATATGAGTGAATTGCACTGAAAAACTTAGAATTTACTGAAAAACCCGCATTAGACGAAATGCACAGTGTAGTACATTGTATATGAGTGAGTTGCACTGAAAAACTTAGAATTTACTGAAAAACCCGCATTAGACGAAATGCACAGTGTAGTACATTGTATATGAGTGAGTTGCACTGAAAAATTTAGAATTTACTGAAAAACCCGCATTAGACGAAATGCACAGTGTAGTACATTGTATATGAGTGAGTTGCACTGAAAAACTTAGAATTTACTGAAAAATCCGCATTAGACGAAATGCACAGTGTAGTACATTGTATATGAGTGAGTTGCACTGAAAAACTTAGAATTTACTGAAAAACCCGCATTAGACGAAATGCATAGTGTAGTACATTGTATATGAGTGAGTTGCACTGAAAAACTTAGAATTTACTGAAAAACACGCGTTAGACGAAATGCACAGTGTAGTACATTGTATATGAGTGAGTTGCACTGAAAAGCTTAGAATTTACTGAAAAACCCGCATTAGACGAAATACACAGTGTAGTACATTGTATATGAGTGAGTTGCACTGAAAAACTTAGAATTTACTGAAAAACCCGCATTAGACGAAATGCACAGTGTAGTACATTGTATATGAGTGAGTTGCACTGAAAAACTTAGAATTTACTGAAAATCCCGCATTAGACGAAATGTACAGTGTAGTACATAGTATATGAGTGAGTTGCACTGAAAAACTTAGAATTTACTGAAAAACCTGCATTAGACGAAATGCACAGTGTAGTACATAGTATATGAGTGAGTTGCACTGAAAAATTTAGAATTTACTGAAAAACCCGCATTAGACGAAATGCACAGTGTAGTACATTGTATATGAGTGAGTTGCACTGAAAAACTTAGAATTTACTGAAAAACCCGCTTTAGACGAAATGCACAGTGTAGTACATAGTATATGAGTGAGTTGCACTGAAAAACTTAGAATTTACTGAAAAACCCGCATTAGACGAAATGCACAGTGTAGTACATTGTATATGAGTGAGTTGCACTGAAAAAAGTAGAATTTACTGAAAAACCCGCTTTAGACGAAATGCACAGTGTAGTATATTGTATATGAGTGAGTTGCACTGAAAAACTTCGAATTTACTGAAAAACCCGCATTAGACGAAATGCACAGTGTAGTACATTGTATATGAGTGAGTTGCACTGAAAAACTTAGAATTTACTGAAAAACCCGCATTAGACGAAATGCACAGTGTAGTACATGTATATGAGTGAGTTGCACTGAAAAACTTAGAATTTACTGAAAAACCCGCATTAGACGAAATGCACAGTGTAGTACATTGTATATGAGTGAGTTGCACTGAAAAACTTAGAATTTACTGAAAAACCCGCATTAGACGAAATGCACAGTGTAGTACGTTGTATATGAGTGAGTTGCACTGAAAAACTTAGAATTTACTGAAAAACCCGCATTAGACGAAATGTACAGTGTAGTACATAGTATATGAGTGAGTTGCACTGAAAAACTTAGAATTTACTGAAAAACCTGCATTAGACGAAATGCACAGTGTAGTACATAGTATATGAGTGAGTTGCACTGAAAAACTTAGAATTTACTGAAAAACCCGCATTAGACGAAATGCACAGTGTAGTACATTGTATATGAGTGATTTGCACTGAAAAACTTAGAATTTACTGAAAAACCCGCATTAGACGAAATGCACAGTGTAGTACATGTATATGAGTGAGTTGCACTGAAAAACTTAGAATTTACTGAAAAACCCGCTTTAGACGAAATGCACAGTGTAGTACATTGTATATGAGAGAGTTGCAATGAAAAACTTAGAATTTACTGAAAAACCCGCATTAGACGAAATGCACAGTGTAGTACATTGTATATGAGTGAGTTGCACTGAAAAACTTAGAATTTACTGAAAAACCCGCATTAGACGAAATGCACAGTGTAGTACATTATATATGAGTGAGTTGCACTGAAAAACTTAGAATTTACAGAAAAACCCGCATCAGACGAAATGCACAGTGTAGTACATTGTATATGAGTGAGTTGCACTGAAAAAATTAGAATTTACTGAAAAACCCGCATTAGACGAAATGCACAGTGTAAGTAGTCATAGTATATGAGTGAGTTGCACTGAAAAACTTAGAATTTACTGAAAAACCCGCATTAGACGAAATGCACAGTGTAGTACATAGTATATGAGTGAGTTGCACTGAAAAACTTAGAATTTACTGAAAAACCTGCATTAGACGAAATGCACAGTGTAGTACATAGTATATGAGTGAGTTGCACTGAAAAATTTAGAATTTACTGAAAAACCCGCATTAGACGAAATGCACAGTGTAGTACATTGTATATGAGTGAGTTGCACTGAAAAACTTAGAATTTACTGAAAAACCCGCTTTAGACGAAATGCACAGTGTAGTACATAGTATATGAGTGAGTTGCACTGAAAAACTTAGAATTTACTGAAAAACCCGCATTAGACGAAATGCACAGTGTAGTACATTGTATATGAGTGAGTTGCACTGAAAAAAGTAGAATTTACTGAAAAACCCGCTTTAGACGAAATGCACAGTGTAGTATATTGTATATGAGTGAGTTGCACTGAAAAACTTCGAATTTACTGAAAAACCCGCATTAGACGAAATGCACAGTGTAGTACATTGTATATGAGTGAGTTGCACTGAAAAACTTAGAATTTACTGAAAAACCCGCATTAGACGAAATGCACAGTGTAGTACATGTATATGAGTGAGTTGCACTGAAAAACTTAGAATTTACTGAAAAACCCGCATTAGACGAAATGCACAGTGTAGTACATTGTATATGAGTGAGTTGCACTGAAAAACTTAGAATTTACTGAAAAACCCGCATTAGACGAAATGCACAGTGTAGTACATTGTATATGAGTGAGTTGCACTGAAAAACTTAGAATTTACTGAAAAACCCGCATTAGACGAAATGTACAGTGTAGTACATAGTATATGAGTGAGTTGCACTGAAAAACTTAGAATTTACTGAAAAACCTGCATTAGACGAAATGCACAGTGTAGTACATAGTATATGAGTGAGTTGCACTGAAAAACTTAGAATTTACTGAAAAACCCGCATTAGACGAAATGCACAGTGTAGTACATTGTATATGAGTGATTTTCACTGAAAAACTTAGAATTTACTGAAAAACCCGCATTAGACGAAATGCACAGTGTAGTACATGTATATGAGTGAGTTGCACTGAAAAACTTAGAATTTACTGAAAAACCCGCTTTAGACGAAATGCACAGTGTAGTACATTGTATATGAGAGAGTTGCAATGAAAAACTTAGAATTTACTGAAAAACCCGCATTAGACGAAATGCACAGTGTAGTACATTGTATATGAGTGAGTTGCACTGAAAAACTTAGAATTTACTGAAAAACCCGCATTAGACGAAATGCACAGTGTAGTACATTATATATGAGTGAGTTGCACTGAAAAACTTAGAATTTACAGAAAAACCCGCATCAGACGAAATGCACAGTGTAGTACATAGTATATGAGTGAGTTGCACTGAAAAATTTAGAATTTACTGAAAAACCTGCATTAGACGAAATGCACAGTGTAGTACATTGTATATGAGTGAGTTGCACTGAAAAACTTAGAATTTACTGAAAAACCCGCATTAGACGAAATGCACAGTGTAGTACATTGTATATGCGTGAGTTGCACTAAAAAACTTAGAATTTACTGAAAAACCCGCATTAGACGAAATGCACAGTGTAGTACATTGTATATGAGTGAGTTGCACTGAAAAACTTAGAATTTACTGAAAAACCCGCGTTAGATGAAATGCACAGTGTAGTACATTGTATATAAGTGAGTTGCACTGTAAAACTTAGAATTTACTGAAAAACCCGCATTAGACGAAATGCACAGTGTAGTACATTGTATATGAGTGAGTTGCACTGAAAAACTTAGAATTTACTGAAAAACCCGCATTAGACGAAATGCACAGTGTAGTATATTGTATATGAGTGAGTTGCACTGAAAAACTTAGAATTTACTGAAAAACCCGCATCAGACGAAATGCACAGTGTAGTACATTGTATATGAGTGAGTTGCACTGAAAAAATTAGAATTTACTGAAAAACCCGCATTAGACGAAATGCACAGTGTAGTACATAGTATATAAGTGAGTTGCACTGAAAAACTTAGAATTTACTAAAAAACCCGCATTAGACGAAATGCACAGTGTAGTACATAGTATATGAGTGAGTTGCACTGAAAAACTTAGAATTTACTGAAAAACCCGCATTAGACGAAATGCACAGTGTAGTACATTGTATATGAGTGAGTTGCACTGAAAAACTTAGAATTTACAGAAAAACCCGCATCAGACGAAATGCACAGTGTAGTACATTGTATATGAGTGAGTTGCACTGAAAAACTTAGAATTTACAGAAAAACCCGCATCAGACGAAATGCACAGTGTAGTACATTGTATATGAGTGAGTTGCACTGAAAAAATTAGAATTTACTGAAAAACCCGCATTAGACGAAATGCACAGTGTAGTACATAGTATATGAGTGAGTTGCACTGAAAAACTTAGAATTTACTGAAAAACCCGCATTAGACGAAATGCACAGTGTAGTACATTGTATATGAGTGAGTTGCACTGAAATACTTAGAATTTACTGAAAAACCCGCATTAGACGAAATGCACAGTGTAGTACATTGTATATGAGTGAGTTGCACTGAAAAAGTTAGAATTTACTGAAAAACCCGCATTAGACGAAATGCACAGTGTAGTACATTGTATATGCGTGAGTTGCACTGAAAAACTTAGAATTTACTGAAAAACCCGCATTAGACGAAATGAACAGTGTAGTACATTGTATATGAGTGAGTTGCACTGAAAAAAGTAGAATTTACTGAAAAACCCGCTTTAGACGAAATGCGCAGTGTAGTACATTGTATATGAGTGAGTTGCACTGAAAAACTTAGAATTTACTGAAAAACCCGCATTAGACGAAATGCACAGTGTAGTACATTGTATATGAGTGAGTTGCACTGAAAAACTTAGAATTTACTGAAAAACCCGCATTAGACGAAATGCACAGTGTAGTACATGTATATGAGTGAGTTGCACTGAAAAACTTAGAATTTACTGAAAAACCCGCATTAGACGAAATGCACAGTGTAGTACATTGTATATGAGTGAGTTGCACTGAAAAACTTAGAATTTACTGAAAAACCCGCATTAGACGAAATGCACAGTGTAGTACATTGTATATGAGTGAGTTGCACTGAAAAACTTAGAATTTACTGAAAAACCCGCATTAGACGAAATGAACAGTGTAGTACATTGTATATGAGTGAGTTGCACTGAAAAACGTAGAATTTACTGAAAAACCCGCATCAGACGAAATGCACAGTGTAGTACATAGTATATGAGTGAGTTGCACTGAAAAAATTAGAATTTACTGAAAAACCCGCATTAGACGAAATGCACAGTGGAGTACATAGTATATAAGTGAGTTGCACTGAAAACTTAGAATTTACTGAAAAACCCGCATTAGACGAAATGCACAGTGTAGTACATAGTATATGAGTGAGTTGCACTGAAAAACTTAGAATTTACTGAAAAACCCGCATTAGACGAAATGCACAGTGTAGTACATTGTATATGAGTGAGTTGCTCTGAAAAATTTAGAATTTACTGAAAAACCCGCATTAGACGAAATGCACAGTGTAGTACATTGTATATGAGTGAGTTGCACTGAAAAACTTAGAATTTACTGAAAAACCCGCATTAGACGAAATGCACAGTGTAGTACATTGTATATGAGTGAGTTGCACTGAAAAACTTAGAATTTACTGAAAAACCCGCATTAGACGAAATGCACAGTGTAGTACATTGTATATGAGTGAGTTGCACTGAAAAACTTAGAATTTACTGAAAAACCCGCATTAGACGAAATACACAGTGTAGTACATTGTATATGAGTGAGTTGCACTGAAAAATTTGAATTTACTGAAAAACCCGCATTAGACGAAATGCACAGTGTAGTACATTGTATATGAGCGAGTTGCACTGAAAAACTTAGAATTTACTGAAAAACCCGCATTAGACGAAATGTACAGTGTAGTACATAGTATATGAGTGAGTTGCACTGAAAAATTTAGAATTTACTGAAAAACCTGCATTAGACGAAATGCACAGTGTAGTACATAGTATATGAGTGAGTTGCACTGAAAAACTTAGAATTTACTGAAAAACCCGCATTAGACGAAATGCACAGTGTAGTACATTTTATATGAGTGAGTTGCACTGAAAAACTTAGAATTTACTGAAAAACCCGCATTAGACGAAATGCACAGTGTAGTACATCGTATATGAGTGAGTTGCACTGAAAAACTTAGAATTTACTGAAAAACCCGCTTTAGACGAAATGCACAGTGTAGTACATTGTATATGAGTGAGTTGCACTGAAAAACTTAGAATTTACTGAAAAACCCGCATTAGACGAAATGCACAGTGTAGTACATTGTATATGAGTGAGTTGCACTGAAAAACTTAGAATTTACTGAAAAACCCGCATTAGACGAAATGCACAGTGTAGTACATGTATATGAGTGAGTTGCACTGAAAAACTTAGAATTTACTGAAAAACCCGCATTAGACGAAATGCACAGTGTAGTACATTGTATATGAGTGAGTTGCACTGAAAAAACCCGCATTAGACGAAATGCACAGTGTAGTACATTGTATATGAGTGAGTTGCACTGAAAAACTTAGAATTTACTGAAAAACCCGCATTAGACAAAATGTACAGTGTAGTACATAGTATATGAGTGAGTTGCACTGAAAAACTTAGAATTTACTGAAAAACCTGCATTAGACAAATGCAAAGTGTAGTACATAGTATATGAGTGAGTTGCACTGAAAAACTTAGAATTTACTGAAAAACCCGCATTAGACGAAATGCACAGTGTATTACATTGTATATGAGTGATTTGCAGTGAAAAACTTAGAATTTACTGAAAAACCCGCATTAGACGAAATGCACAGTGTAGTATATAGTATATGAGTGAGTTGCACTGAAAAACTTAGAATTTACTGAAAAACCCGCATTAGACGAAAATCACAGTGTAGTACATAGTATATGAGTGAGTTGCACTGAAAAACTTAGAATTTACTGAAAAACCCGCATTAGACGAAATGCATAGTGTAGTACATTGTATATGAGTGAGTTGCACTGAAAAATTTAGAATTTACTGAAAAACCCGCATTAGACGAAATGCACAGTGTAGTACATTGTATATGAGTGAGTTGCACTGAAAAACTTAGAATTTACTGAAAAACCCGCATTAGACGAAATGCACAGTGTAGTACATTGTATATGAGTGAGTTGCACTGAAAAACTTAGAATTTACTGAAAAACCCGCATTAAACGAAATCCACAGTGTAGTACATTGTATATGAGTGAGTTGCACTGAAAAACTTAGAATTTACTGAAAAACCCGCATTAGACGAAATGCACAGTGTAGTACATTGTATATGAGTGAGTTGCACTGAAAAACTTAGAATTTACTGAAAAACCCGCATTAGACGAAATGCACAGTGTAGTACATAGTATATGAGTGAGTTGCACTGAAAAACTTAGAATTTACTGAAAAACCCGCATTAGACGAAATGCACAGTGTAGTACATTGTATATGAGTGAGTTGCACTGAAAAACTTAGAATTTACTGAAAAACCCGCATTAGACGAAATGCACAGTGTAGTACATTGTATATGAGTGAGTTGCACTGAAAAACTTAGAATTTACTGAAAAACCCGCATTAGACGAAATGCACAGTGTAGTACATTGTATATGAGTGAGTTGCACTGAAAAACTTAGAATTTACTGAAAAACCCGCATTAGACGAAATGCACAGTGTAGTACATAGTATATGAGTGAGTTGCACTGAAAAACTTAGAATTTACTGAAAAACCCGCATTAGACGAAATGCACAGTGTAGTACATTGTATATGAGTGAGTTGCACTGAAAAACTTAGAATTTACTGAAAAACCCGCATTAGACGAAATGCACAGTGTAGTACATTGTATATGAGTGAGTTGCACTGAAAAACTTAGAATTTACTGAAAAACCCGCATTAGACGAAATGTACAGTGTAGTACATAGTATATGAGTGAGTTGCACTGAAAAACTTAGAATTTACTGAAAAACCTGCATTAGACGAAATGCACAGTGTAGTACATGTATATGAGTGAGTTGCACTGAAAAACTTAGAATTTACTGAAAAACCCGCATTAGACGAAATGCACAGTGTAGTACATTGTATATGAGTGAGTTGCACTGAAAAACTTAGAATTTACTGAAAAACCCGTATTAGACGAAATGCACAGTGTAGTACATTGTATATGAGTGAGTTGCACTGAAAAACTTAGAATTTACTGAAAAACCCGCATTAGACGAAATGCACAGTGTAGTACATAGTATATGAGTGAATTGCACTGAAAAACTTAGAATTTACTGAAAAACCCGCATTAGACGAAATGCACAGTGTAGTACATTGTATATGAGTGAGTTGCACTGAAAAAACTTAGAATTTACTGAAAAACCCGCATTAGACGAAATGAACAGTGTAGTACATTGTATATGAGTGAGTTGCACTGAAAAACCCGCATTAGACGAAATGCACAGTGTAGTACATTGTATATGAGTGAGTTGCACTGAAAAACTTAGAATTTACTGAAAAACCCGCATTATACAAAATGTACAGTGTAGTACATAGTATATGAGTGAGTTGCACTGAAAAACTTAGAATTTACTGAAAAACCTGCATTAGACAAATGCAAAGTGTAGTACATAGTATATGAGTGAGTTGCACTGAAAAACTTAGAATTTACTGAAAAACCCGCATTAGACGAAATGCACAGTGTATTACATTGTATATGAGTGATTTGCAGTGAAAAACTTAGAATTTACTGAAAAACCCGCATTAGACGAAATGCACAGTGTAGTATATAGTATATGAGTGAGTTGCACTGAAAAACTTAGAATTTACTGAAAAACCCGCATTAGACGAAAATCACAGTGTAGTACATAGTATATGAGTGAGTTGCACTGAAAAACTTAGAATTTACTGAAAAACCCGCATTAGACGAAATGCATAGTGTAGTACATTGTATATGAGTGAGTTGCACTGAAAAATTTAGAATTTACTGAAAAAACCGCATTAGACGAAATGCACAGTGTAGTACATTGTATATGAGTGAGTTGCACTGAAAAACTTAGAATTTACTGAAAAACCCGCATTAGACGAAATGCACAGTGTAGTACATTGTATATGAGTGAGTTGCACTGAAAAACTTAGAATTTACTGAAAAACCCGCATTAAACGAAATCCACAGTGTAGTACATTGTATATGAGTGAGTTGCACTGAAAAACTTAGAATTTACTGAAAAACCCGCATTAGACGAAATGCACAGTGTAGTACATTGTATATGAGTGAGTTGCACTGAAAAACTTAGAATTTACTGAAAAACCCGCATTAGACGAAATGCACAAGTGTAGTACATAGTATATGAGTGAGTTGCACTGAAAAACTTAGAATTTACTGAAAAACCCGCATTAGACGAAATGCACAGTGTAGTACATTGTATATGAGTGAGTTGCACTGAAAAACTTAGAATTTACTGAAAAACCCGCATTAGACGAAATGCACAGTGTAGTACATTGTATATGAGTGAGTTGCACTGAAAAACTTAGAATTTACTGAAAAACCCGCATTAGACGAAATGCACAGTGTAGTACATTGTATATGAGTGAGTTGCACTGAAAAACTTAGAATTTACTGAAAAACCCGCATTAGACGAAATGCACAGTGTAGTACATAGTATATGAGTGAGTTGCACTGAAAAACTTAGAATTTACTGAAAAACCCGCATTAGACGAAATGCACAGTGTAGTACATTGTATATGAGTGAGTTGCACTGAAAAACTTAGAATTTACTGAAAAACCCGCATTAGACGAAATGCACAGTGTAGTACATTGTATATGAGTGAGTTGCACTGAAAAACTTAGAATTTACTGAAAAACCCGCATTAGACGAAATGTACAGTGTAGTACATAGTATATGAGTGAGTTGCACTGAAAAACTTAGAATTTACTGAAAAACCTGCATTAGACGAAATGCACAGTGTAGTACATGTATATGAGTGAGTTGCACTGAAAAACTTAGAATTTACTGAAAAACCCGCATTAGACGAAATGCACAGTGTAGTACATTGTATATGAGTGAGTTGCACTGAAAAACTTAGAATTTACTGAAAAACCCGTATTAGACGAAATGCACAGTGTAGTACATTGTATATGAGTGAGTTGCACTGAAAAACTTAGAATTTACTGAAAAACCCGCATTAGACGAAATGCACAGTGTAGTACATAGTATATGAGTGAATTGCACTGAAAAACTTAGATTTAATGAAAAACCCGCATTAGACGAAATGCACAGTGTAGTACATTGTATATGAGTGAGTTGCACTGAAAAACTTAGAATTTACTGAAAAACCCGCATTAGACGAAATGCACAGTGTAGTACATTGTATATGAGTGAGTTTGCACTAAAAAACTTAGAATTTACTGAAAAACCCGCATCAGACGAAATGCACAGTGTAGTACATTGTATATGAGTGAGTTGCACTGAAAAAATTAGAATTTACTGAAAAACCCGCATTAGACGAAATGCACAGTGTAGTACATAGTATATAAGTGAGTTGCACTGAAAAACTTAGAATTTACTGAAAAACCCGCATTAGACGAAATGAACAGTGTAGTACATTGTATATGAGTGAGTTGCACTGAAAAACTTAGAATTTACTGAAAAACCCGCATTAGACGAAATGCACAGTGTAGTACATTGTATATGAGAGAGTTGCAATGAAAAACTTAGAATTTACTGAAAAACCCGCATTAGACGAAATGCACAGTGTAGTACATGTATATGAGTGAGTTGCACGGAAAATTAGAATTTACTGAAAAACCCGCATTAGACGAAATGCACAGTGTAGTACATTGTATATGAGAGAGTTGCAATGAAAAACTTAGAATTTACTGAAAAACCCGCATTAGACGAAATGCACAGTGTAGTACATTGTATATGAGTGAGTTGCACTGAAAAACTTAGAATTTACTGAAAAACCCGCATTAGACGAAATGCACAGTGTAGTACATTGTATATGAGTGAGTTGCACTGAAAAACTTAGAATTTACTGAAAAACCCGCATTAGACGAAATGCACAGTGTAGTACATAGTATATGAGTGAATTGCACTGAAAAACTTAGAATTTACTGAAAAACCCGCATTAGACGAAATGCACAGTGTAGTACATTGTATATGAGTGAGTTGCACTGAAAAACTTAGAATTTACTGAAAAACCCGCATTAGACGAAATGCACAGTGTAGTACATTGTATATGAGTGAGTTGCACTGAAAAATTTAGAATTTACTGAAAAACCCGCATTAGACGAAATGCACAGTGTAGTACATTGTATATGAGTGAGTTGCACTGAAAAACTTAGAATTTACTGAAAAACCCGCATTAGACGAAATGCACAGTGTAGTACATTGTATATGAGTGAGTTGCACTGAAAAACTTAGAATTTACTGAAAAACCCGCATTAGACGAAATGCATAGTGTAGTACATTGTATATGAGTGAGTTGCACTGAAAAACTTAGAATTTACTGAAAAACCCGCATTAGACGAAATGCACAGTGTAGTACATTGTATATGAGTGAGTTGCACTGAAAAACTTAGAATTTACTGAAAAACCCGCATTAGACGAAATGCACAGTGTAGTACATAGTATATGAGTGAGTTGCACTGAAAAACTTAGAATTTACTGAAAAACCCGCATTAGACGAAATGCACAGTGTAGTACATTGTATATGAGTGAGTTGCACTGAAAAATTCAGAATTTACTGAAAAACCCGCATTAGACGAAATGCACATTGTATATGAGTGAGTTGCACTGAAAAACTTAGAATTTACTGAAAAACCCGCATTAGACGAAATGCACAGTGTAGTACATTGTATATGAGTGAGTTGCACTGAAAAACTTAGAATTTACTGAAAAACCCGCATTAGACGAAATGCACAGTGTAGTACATTGTATATGAGTGAGTTGCACTGAAAAACTTAGAATTTACTGAAAAACCCGCGTTAGACGATATGCACAGTGTAGTACATTGTATATGAGTGAGTTGCACTGAAAAACTTAGAATTTACTGAAAAACCCGCATTAGACGAAATACACAGTGTAGTACATTGTATATGAGTGAGTTGCACTGAAAAAATTACAATTTACTGAAAAACCCGCATTAGACGAAATGCACAGTGTAGTACATTGTATATGAGTGAGTTGCACTGAAAAACTTAGAATTTACTGAAAAACCCGCATTAGACGAAATGTACAGTGTAGTACATAGTATATGAGTGAGTTGCACTGAAAAACTTAGAATTTACTGAAAAACCTGCATTAGACGAAATGCACAGTGTAGTACATAGTATATGAGTGAGTTGCACTGAAAAACTTAGAATTTACTGAAAAACCCGCATTAGACGAAATGCACAGTGTAGTACATCGTATATGAGTGAGTTGCACTGAAAAACTTAGAATTTACTGAAAAACCCGCATTAGACGAAATGAACAGTGTAGTACATTGTATATGAGTGAGTTGCACTGAAAAACTTAGAATTTACTGAAAAACCCGCATTAGACGAAATGCACAGTGTAGTACATTGTATATGAGAGAGTTGCAATGAAAAACTTAGAATTTACTGAAAAACCCGCATTAGACGAAATGCACAGTGTAGTACATGTATATGAGTGAGTTGCACGGAAAATTAGAATTTACTGAAAAACCCGCATTAGACGAAATGCACAGTGTAGTACATTGTATATGAGAGAGTTGCAATGAAAAACTTAGAATTTACTGAAAAACCCGCATTAGACGAAATGCACAGTGTAGTACATTGTATATGAGTGAGTTGCACTGAAAAACTTAGAATTTACTGAAAAACCCGCATTAGACGAAATGCACAGTGTAGTACATTGTATATGAGTGAGTTGCACTGAAAAACTTAGAATTTACTGAAAAACCCGCATTAGACGAAATGCACAGTGTAGTACATAGTATATGAGTGAATTGCACTGAAAAACTTAGAATTTACTGAAAAACCCGCATTAGACGAAATGCACAGTGTAGTACATTGTATATGAGTGAGTTGCACTGAAAAACTTAGAATTTACTGAAAAACCCGCATTAGACGAAATGCACAGTGTAGTACATTGTATATGAGTGAGTTGCACTGAAAAATTTAGAATTTACTGAAAAACCCGCATTAGACGAAATGCACAGTGTAGTACATTGTATATGAGTGAGTTGCACTGAAAAACTTAGAATTTACTGAAAAACCCGCATTAGACGAAATGCACAGTGTAGTACATTGTATATGAGTGAGTTGCACTGAAAAACTTAGAATTTACTGAAAAACCCGCATTAGACGAAATGCATAGTGTAGTACATTGTATATGAGTGAGTTGCACTGAAAAACTTAGAATTTACTGAAAAACCCGCATTAGACGAAATGCACAGTGTAGTACATTGTATATGAGTGAGTTGCACTGAAAAACTTAGAATTTACTGTAAAACTCGCATCAGATGAAATTCACAGTGTAGTACATTGTATATGAGTGAGTTGCACTGAAAAAATTAGAATTTACTGAAAAACCCGCATTAGACGAAATGCACAGTGTAGTACATGTATATGAGTGAGTTGCACTGAAAAACTTAGAATTTACTGAAAAACCCGCATTAGACGAAATGCACAGTGTAGTACATTGTATATGAGTGAGTTGCACTGAAATACTTAGAATTTACTGAAAAACCCGCATTAGACGAAATGCACAGTGTAGTACATTGTATATGAGTGAGTTGCACTGAAAAACTTAGAATTTACTGAAAAACCCGCATTAGACGAAATGCACAGTGTAGTACATTGTATATGAGTGAGTTGCACTGAAAAACTTAGAATTTACAGAAAAACCCGCATCAGACGACATGCACAGTGTAGTACATTGTATATGAGTGAGTTGCACTGAAAAAATTAGAATTTACTGAAAAACCCGCATTAGATGAAATGCACAGTGTAGTACATAGTATATGAGTGAGTTGCACTGAAAAACTTAGAATTTACTGAAAAACCCGCATTAGACGAAATGCACAGTGTAGTACATAGTATATGAGTGAGTTGCACTGAAAAACTTAGAATTTACTGAAAAACCCCGCTTAGACGAAATGCACAGTGTAGTACATTGTATATGAGTGAGTTGCACCTGAAAAATTTAGAATTTACTGAAAATCCCGCATTAGACGAAATGCACAGTGTAGTACATTGTATATGAGTGAGTTGCACTGAAAAACTTAGAATTTACTGAAAAACCCGCATTAGACGAAATGCACAGTGTAGTACATTGTATATGAGTGAGTTGCACTGAAAAACTTAGAATATTTAATGAAAAACCCGCATTAGACGAAATGCACAGTGTAGTACATTGTATATGAGTGAGTTGCACTGAAAAACTTAGAATTTACTGAAAAACCCGCGTTAGACGAAATGCACAGTGTAGTACATTGTATATGAGTGAGTTGCACTGAAAAACTTAGAATTTACTGAAAAACCCGCATTAGACGAAATACACAGTGTAGTACATTGTATATGAGTGAGTTGCACTGAAAAACTTACAATTTACTGAAAAACCCGCATTAGACGAAATGCACAGTGTAGTACATGTATATGAGTGAGTTGCACGGAAAAACTTAGAATTTACTGAAAAACCCGCATTAGACGAAATGCACAGTGTAAGTACATTGTATATGGAGAGTTGCAATGAAAAACTTAGAATTTACTGAAAAACCCGCATTAGACGAAATGCACAGTGTAGTACATTGTATATGAGTGAGTTGCACTGAAAAACTTAGAATTTACTGATAAACCCGCATTAGACGAAATGCACAGTGTAGTACATAGTATATGAGTGAATTGCACTGAAAAACTTAGAATTTACTGAAAAACCCGCATTAGACGAAATGCACAGTGTAGTACATTGTATATGAGTGAGTTGCACTGAAAAACTTAGAATTTACTGAAAAACCCGCATTAGACGAAATGCACAGTGTAGTACATTGTATATGAGTGAGTTGCACTGAAAAATTTAGAATTTACTGAAAAACCCGCATTAGACGAAATGCACAGTGTAGTACATTGTATATGAGTGAGTTGCACTGAAAAACTTAGAATTTACTGAAAAACCCGCATTAGACGAAATGCACAGTGTAGTACATTGTATATGAGTGAGTTGCACTGAAAAACTTAGAATTTACTGAAAAACCCGCATTAGACGAAATGCATAGTGTAGTACATTGTATATGAGTGAGTTGCACTGAAAAACTTAGAATTTACTGAAAAACCCGCATTAGACGAAATGCACAGTGTAGTACATTGTATATGAGTGAGTTGCACTGAAAAACTTAGAATTTACTGTAAAACTCGCATCAGATGAAATGCACAGTGTAGTACATTGTATATGAGTGAGTTGCACTGAAAAACTTAGAATTTACTGAAAAACCCGCATTAGACGAAATGCACAGTGTAGTACATTGTATATGAGTGAGTTGCACTGAAATACTTAGAATTTACTGAAAAACCCGCATTAGACGAAATGCACAGTGTAGTACATTGTATATGAGTGAGTTGCACTGAAAAACTTAGAATTTACTGAAAAACCCGCATTAGACGAAATGCACAGTGTAGTACATTGTATATGAGTGAGTTGCACTGAAAAACTTAGAATTTACTGAAAAACCTGCATTAGACGAAATGCACAGTGTAGTACATAGTATATGAGTGAGTTGCACTGAAAAACTTAGAATTTACTGAAAAACCCGCATTAGACGAAATGCACAGTGTAGTACATCGTATATGAGTGAGTTGCACTGAAAAACTTAGAATTTACTGAAAAACCTGCATTAGACGAAATGCACAGTGTAGTACATAGTATATGAGTGAGTTGCACTGAAAAACTTAGAATTTACTGAAAAACCCGCATTAGACGAAATGCACAGTGTAGTACATCGTATATGAGTGAGTTGCACTGAAAAACTTAGAATTTACTGAAAAACCCGCATTAGACGAAATGCACAGTGTAGTACATTGTATATGAGTGAGTTGCACTGAAAAACTTAGAATTTACTGAAAAACCCGCATTAGACGAAATGCACAGTGTAGTACATTGTATATGAGAGAGTTGCAATGAAAAACTTAGAATTTACTGAAAAACCCGCATTAGACGAAATGCACAGTGTAGTACATGTATATGAGTGAGTTGCACGGAAAAACTTAGAATTTACTGAAAAACCCGCATTAGACGAAATGCACAGTGTAGTACATTGTATATGAGAGAGTTGCAATGAAAAACTTAGAATTTACTGAAAAACCCGCATTAGACGAAATGCACAGTGTAGTACATTGTATATGAGTGAGTTGCACTGAAAAACTTAGAATTTACTGAAAAACCCGCATTAGACGAAATGCACAGTGTAGTACATTGTATATGAGAGAGTTGCACTGAAAAACTTAGAATTTACTGAAAAACCCGCATTAGACGAAATGCACAGTGTAGTACATAGTATATGAGTGAATTGCACTGAAAAACTTAGAATTTACTGAAAAACCCGCATTAGACGAAATGCACAGTGTAGTACATTGTATATGAGTGAGTTGCACTGAAAAACTTAGAATTTACTGAAAAACCCGCATTAGACGAAATGCACAGTGTAGTACATTGTATATGAGTGAGTTGCACTGAAAAATTTAGAATTTACTGAAAAACCCGCATTAGACGAAATGCACAGTGTAGTACATTGTATATGAGTGAGTTGCACTGAAAAACTTAGAATTTACTGAAAAACCCGCATTAGACGAAATGCACAGTGTAGTACATTGTATATGAGTGAGTTGCACTGAAAAACTTAGAATTTACTGAAAAACCCGCATTAGACGAAATGCATAGTGTAGTACATTGTATATGAGTGAGTTGCACTGAAAAACTTAGAATTTACTGAAAAACACGCGTTAGACGAAATGCACAGTGTAGTACATTGTATATGAGTGAGTTGCACTGAAAAGCTTAGAATTTACTGAAAAACCCGCATTAGACGAAATACACAGTGTAGTACATTGTATATGAGTGAGTTGCACTGAAAAACTTAGAATTTACTGAAAAACCCGCATTAGACGAAATGCACACTGTAGTACATTGTATATGAGTGAGTTGCACTGAAAAACTTAGAATTTACTGAAAATCCCGCATTAGACGAAATGTACAGTGTAGTACATAGTATATGAGTGAGTTGCACTGAAAAATTTAGAATTTACTGAAAAACCCGCATTAGACGAAATGCACAGTGTAGTACATTGTATATGAGTGAGTTGCACTGAAAAACTTAGAATTTACTGAAAAACCCGCTTTAGACGAAATGCACAGTGTAGTACATAGTATATGAGTGAGTTGCACTGAAAAACTTAGAATTTACTGAAAAACCCGCATTAGACGAAATGCACAGTGTAGTACATTGTATATGAGTGAGTTGCACTGAAAAAAGTAGAATTTACTGAAAAACCCGCTTTAGACGAAATGCACAGTGTAGTATATTGTATATGAGTGAGTTGCACTGAAAAACTTCGAATTTACTGAAAAACCCGCATTAGACGAAATGCACAGTGTAGTACATTGTATATGAGTGAGTTGCACTGAAAAACTTAGAATTTACTGAAAAACCCGCATTAGACGAAATGCACAGTGTAGTACATGTATATGAGTGAGTTGCACTGAAAAACTTAGAATTTACTGAAAAACCCGCATTAGACGAAATGCACAGTGTAGTACATTGTATATGAGTGAGTTGCACTGAAAAACTTAGAATTTACTGAAAAACCCGCATTAGACGAAATGCACAGTGTAGTACATTGTATATGAGTGAGTTGCACTGAAAAACTTAGAATTTACTGAAAAACCCGCATTAGACGAAATGTACAGTGTAGTACATAGTATATGAGTGAGTTGCACTGAAAAACTTAGAATTTACTGAAAAACCTGCATTAGACGAAATGCACAGTGTAGTACATAGTATATGAGTGAGTTGCACTGAAAAACTTAGAATTTACTGAAAAACCCGCATTAGACGAAATGCACAGTGTAGTACATTGTATATGAGTGATTTGCACTGAAAAACTTAGAATTTACTGAAAAACCCGCATTAGACGAAATGCACAGTGTAGTACATGTATATGAGTGAGTTGCACTGAAAAACTTAGAATTTACTGAAAAACCCGCTTTAGACGAAATGCACAGTGTAGTACATTGTATATGAGAGAGTTGCAATGAAAAACTTAGAATTTACTGAAAAACCCGCATTAGACGAAATGCACAGTGTAGTACATTGTATATGAGTGAGTTGCACTGAAAAACTTAGAATTTACTGAAAAACCCGCATTAGACGAAATGCACAGTGTAGTACATTATATATGAGTGAGTTGCACTGAAAAACTTAGAATTTACAGAAAAACCCGCATCAGACGAAATGCACAGTGTAGTACATTGTATATGAGTGAGTTGCACTGAAAAACTTAGAATTTACTGAAAAACCCGCATTAGACGAAATGCACAGTGTAGTACATTGTATATGAGTGATTTGCACTGAAAAACTTAGAATTTACTGAAAAACCCGCATTAGACGAAATGCACAGTGTAGTACATGTATATGAGTGAGTTGCACTGAAAAACTTAGAATTTACTGAAAAACCCGCTTTAGACGAAATGCACAGTGTAGTACATTGTATATGAGAGAGTTGCAATGAAAAACTTAGAATTTACTGAAAAACCCGCATTAGACGAAATGCACAGTGTAGTACATTGTATATGAGTGAGTTGCACTGAAAAACTTAGAATTTACTGAAAAACCCGCATTAGACGAAATGCACAGTGTAGTACATTATATATGAGTGAGTTGCACTGAAAAACTTAGAATTTACAGAAAAACCCGCATCAGACGAAATGCACAGTGTAGTACATTGTATATGAGTGAGTTGCACTGAAAAAATTAGAATTTACTGAAAAACCCGCATTAGACGAAATGCACAGTGTAGTACATAGTATATGAGTGAGTTGCACTGAAAAACTTAGAATTTACTGAAAAACCTGCATTAGACGAAATGCACAGTGTAGTACATAGTATATGAGTGAGTTGCACTGAAAAACTTAGAATTTACTGAAAAACCCGCATTAGACGAAATGCACAGTGTAGTACATTGTATATGAGTGAG
Organism: Mus caroli; assembly: GCF_978045245.1. Classification (NCBI taxonomy): domain Eukaryota; kingdom Metazoa; phylum Chordata; class Mammalia; order Rodentia; family Muridae; genus Mus; species Mus caroli. Next base: position 1,745,192 of record NW_028227291.1, on the reverse strand, counting down.
TTGCACTGAAAAATTTAGAATTTACTGAAAAACCCGCATTAGACGAAATGCACAGTGTAGTACATTGTATATGAGTGAGTTGCACTGAAAAACTTAGAATTTACAGAAAAACCCGCATCAGACGAAATGCACAGTGTAGTACATTGTATATGAGTGAGTTGCACTGAAAAAATTAGAATTTACTGAAAAACCCGCATTAGATGAAATGCACAGTGTAGTACATAGTATATGAGTGAGTTGCACTGAAAAACTTAGAATTTACTGAAAAACCCGCATTAGACGAAATGCACAGTGTAGTACATAGTATATGAGTGAGTTGCACTGAAAAACTTAGAATTTACTGAAAAACCCGCATTAGACGAAATGCACAGTGTAGTACATTGTATATGAGTGAGTTGCACTGAAAAATTTAGAATTTACTGAAAAACCCGCATTAGACGAAATGCACAGTGTAGTACATTGTATATGAGTGAGTTGCACTGAAAAACTTAGAATTTACTGAAAAACCCGCATTAGACGAAATGCACAGTGTAGTACATTGTATATGAGTGAGTTGCACTGAAAAACTTAGAATTTACTGAAAAACCCGCATTAGACGAAATGCACAGTGTAGTACACTGTATATGAGTGAGTTGCACTGAAAAACTTAGAATTTACTGAAAAACCCGCGTTAGACGAAATGCACAGTGTAGTACATTGTATATGAGTGAGTTGCACTGAAAAACTTAGAATTTACTGAAAAACCCGCATTAGACGAAATACACAGTGTAGTACATTGTATATGAGTGAGTTGCACTGAAAAACTTACAATTTACTGAAAAACCCGCATTAGACGAAATGCACAGTGTAGTACATTGTATATGAGTGAGTTGCACTGAAAAACTTAGAATTTACTGAAAAACCCGCATTAGACGAAATGTACAGTGTAGTACATAGTATATGAGTGAGTTGCACTGAAAAACTTAGAATTTACTGAAAAACCTGCATTAGACGAAATGCACAGTGTAGTACATAGTATATGAGTGAGTTGCACTGAAAAACTTAGAATTTACTGAAAAACCCGCATTAGACGAAATGCACAGTGTAGTACATCGTATATGAGTGAGTTGCACTGAAAAACTTAGAATTTACTGAAACCCCGCATTAGACGAAATGAACAGTGTAGTACATTGTATATGAGTGAGTTGCACTGAAAAACTTAGAATTTACTGAAAAACCCGCATTAGACGAAATGCACAGTGTAGTACATGTATATGAGTGAGTTGCACTGAAAAACTTAGAATTTACTGAAAAACCCGCATTAGACGAAATGCACAGTGTAGTACATTGTATATGAGTGAGTTGCACTGAAAAACTTAGAATTTACTGAAAAACCCGCATTAGACGAAATGCACAGTGTAGTACATTGTATATGAGTAAGTTGCACTGAAAAACTTAGAATTTACTGAAAAACCCGCATTAGACGAAATGTACAGTGTAGTACATAGTATATGAGTGAGTTGCACTGAAAAACTTAGAATTTACTAAAAAACCTGCATTAGACGAAATGCACAGTGTAGTACATAGTATATGAGTGAGTTGCACTGAAAAACTTAGAATTTACTGAAAAACCCGCATTAGACGAAATGCACAGTGTAGTACATTGTATATGAGTGATTTGCACTGAAAAACTTAGAATTTACTGAAAAACCCGCATTAGACGAAATGCACAGTGTAGTACATGTATATGAGTGAGTTGCACTGAAAAACTTAGAATTTACTGAAAAACCCGCTTTAGACGAAATGCACAGTGTAGTACATTGTATATGAGAGAGTTGCAATGAAAAACTTAGAATTTACTGAAAAACCCGCATTAGACGAAATGCACAGTGTAGTACATTGTATATGAGTGAGTTGCACTGAAAAACTTAGAATTTACTGAAAAACCCGCATTAGACGAAATGCACAGTGTAGTACATTATATATGAGTGAGTTGCACTGAAAAACTTAGAATTTACAGAAAAACCCGCATCAGACGAAATGCACAGTGTAGTACATTGTATATGAGTGAGTTGCACTGAAAAAATTAGAATTTACTGAAAAACCCGCATTAGACGAAATGCACAGTGTAGTACATAGTATATGAGTGAGTTGCACTGAAAAACTTAGAATTTACTGAAAAACCCGCATTAGACGAAATGCACAGTGTAGTACATAGTATATGAGTGAGTTGCACTGAAAAACTTAGAATTAACTGAAAAACCCGCATTAGACGAAATGCACAGTGTAGTACATTGTATATGAGTGAGTTGCACTGAAAAATTTAGAATTTACTGAAAAACCCGCATTAGACGAAATGCACAGTGTAGTACATTGTATATGAGTGAGTTGCACTGAAAAACTTAGAATTTACAGAAAAACCCGCATCAGACGAAATGCACAGTGTAGTACATTGTATATGAGTGAGTTGCACTGAAAAAATTAGAATTTACTGAAAAACCCGCATTAGATGAAATGCACAGTGTAGTACATAGTATATGAGTGAGTTGCACTGAAAAACTTAGAATTTACTGAAAAACCCGCATTAGACGAAATGCACAGTGTAGTACATAGTATATGAGTGAGTTGCACTGAAAAACTTAGAATTTACTGAAAAACCCGCATTAGACGAAATGCACAGTGTAGTACATTGTATATGAGTGAGTTGCACTGAAAAATTTAGAATTTACTGAAAAACCCGCATTAGACGAAATGCACAGTGTAGTACATTGTATATGAGTGAGTTGCACTGAAAAACTTAGAATTTACTGAAAAACCCGCATTAGACGAAATGCACAGTGTAGTACATTGTATATGAGTGAGTTGCACTGAAAAACTTAGAATTTACTGAAAAACCCGCATTAGACGAAATGCACAGTGTAGTACACTGTATATGAGTGAGTTGCACTGAAAAACTTAGAATTTACTGAAAAACCCGCGTTAGACGAAATGCACAGTGTAGTACATTGTATATGAGTGAGTTGCACTGAAAAACTTAGAATTTACTGAAAAACCCGCATTAGACGAAATACACAGTGTAGTACATTGTATATGAGTGAGTTGCACTGAAAAACTTACAATTTACTGAAAAACCCGCATTAGACGAAATGCACAGTGTAGTACATTGTATATGAGTGAGTTGCACTGAAAAACTTAGAATTTACTGAAAAACCCGCATTAGACGAAATGTACAGTGTAGTACATAGTATATGAGTGAGTTGCACTGAAAAACTTAGAATTTACTGAAAAACCTGCATTAGACGAAATGCACAGTGTAGTACATAGTATATGAGTGAGTTGCACTGAAAAACTTAGAATTTACTGAAAAACCCGCATTAGACGAAATGCACAGTGTAGTACATCGTATATGAGTGAGTTGCACTGAAAAACTTAGAATTTACTGAAAAACCCGCATTAGACGAAATGAACAGTGTAGTACATTGTATATGAGTGAGTTGCACTGAAAAACTTAGAATTTACTGAAAAACCCGCATTAGACGAAATGCACAGTGTAGTACATTGTATATGAGAGAGTTGCAATGAAAAACTTAGAATTTACTGAAAAACCCGCATTAGACGAAATGCACAGTGTAGTACATGTATATGAGTGAGTTGCACGGAAAAACTTAGAATTTACTGAAAAACCCGCATTAGACGAAATGCACAGTGTAGTACATTGTATATGAGAGAGTTGCAATGAAAAACTTAGAATTTACTGAAAAACCCGCATTAGACGAAATGCACAGTGTAGTACATTGTATATGAGTGAGTTGCACTGAAAAACTTAGAATTTACTGAAAAACCCGCATTAGACGAAATGCACAGTGTAGTACATTGTATATGAGTGAGTTGCACTGAAAAACTTAGAATTTACTGAAAAACCCGCATTAGACGAAATGCACAGTGTAGTACATAGTATATGAGTGAATTGCACTGAAAAACTTAGAATTTACTGAAAAACCCGCATTAGACGAAATGCACAGTGTAGTACATTGTATATGAGTGAGTTGCACTGAAAAACTTAGAATTTACTGAAAAACCCGCATTAGACGAAATGCACAGTGTAGTACATTGTATATGAGTGAGTTGCACTGAAAAATTTAGAATTTACTGAAAAACCCGCATTAGACGAAATGCACAGTGTAGTACATTGTATATGAGTGAGTTGCACTGAAAAACTTAGAATTTACTGAAAAATCCGCATTAGACGAAATGCACAGTGTAGTACATTGTATATGAGTGAGTTGCACTGAAAAACTTAGAATTTACTGAAAAACCCGCATTAGACGAAATGCATAGTGTAGTACATTGTATATGAGTGAGTTGCACTGAAAAACTTAGAATTTACTGAAAAACACGCGTTAGACGAAATGCACAGTGTAGTACATTGTATATGAGTGAGTTGCACTGAAAAGCTTAGAATTTACTGAAAAACCCGCATTAGACGAAATACACAGTGTAGTACATTGTATATGAGTGAGTTGCACTGAAAAACTTAGAATTTACTGAAAAACCCGCATTAGACGAAATGCACAGTGTAGTACATTGTATATGAGTGAGTTGCACTGAAAAACTTAGAATTTACTGAAAATCCCGCATTAGACGAAATGTACAGTGTAGTACATAGTATATGAGTGAGTTGCACTGAAAAACTTAGAATTTACTGAAAAACCTGCATTAGACGAAATGCACAGTGTAGTACATAGTATATGAGTGAGTTGCACTGAAAAATTTAGAATTTACTGAAAAACCCGCATTAGACGAAATGCACAGTGTAGTACATTGTATATGAGTGAGTTGCACTGAAAAACTTAGAATTTACTGAAAAACCCGCTTTAGACGAAATGCACAGTGTAGTACATAGTATATGAGTGAGTTGCACTGAAAAACTTAGAATTTACTGAAAAACCCGCATTAGACGAAATGCACAGTGTAGTACATTGTATATGAGTGAGTTGCACTGAAAAAAGTAGAATTTACTGAAAAACCCGCTTTAGACGAAATGCACAGTGTAGTATATTGTATATGAGTGAGTTGCACTGAAAAACTTCGAATTTACTGAAAAACCCGCATTAGACGAAATGCACAGTGTAGTACATTGTATATGAGTGAGTTGCACTGAAAAACTTAGAATTTACTGAAAAACCCGCATTAGACGAAATGCACAGTGTAGTACATGTATATGAGTGAGTTGCACTGAAAAACTTAGAATTTACTGAAAAACCCGCATTAGACGAAATGCACAGTGTAGTACATTGTATATGAGTGAGTTGCACTGAAAAACTTAGAATTTACTGAAAAACCCGCATTAGACGAAATGCACAGTGTAGTACGTTGTATATGAGTGAGTTGCACTGAAAAACTTAGAATTTACTGAAAAACCCGCATTAGACGAAATGTACAGTGTAGTACATAGTATATGAGTGAGTTGCACTGAAAAACTTAGAATTTACTGAAAAACCTGCATTAGACGAAATGCACAGTGTAGTACATAGTATATGAGTGAGTTGCACTGAAAAACTTAGAATTTACTGAAAAACCCGCATTAGACGAAATGCACAGTGTAGTACATTGTATATGAGTGATTTGCACTGAAAAACTTAGAATTTACTGAAAAACCCGCATTAGACGAAATGCACAGTGTAGTACATGTATATGAGTGAGTTGCACTGAAAAACTTAGAATTTACTGAAAAACCCGCTTTAGACGAAATGCACAGTGTAGTACATTGTATATGAGAGAGTTGCAATGAAAAACTTAGAATTTACTGAAAAACCCGCATTAGACGAAATGCACAGTGTAGTACATTGTATATGAGTGAGTTGCACTGAAAAACTTAGAATTTACTGAAAAACCCGCATTAGACGAAATGCACAGTGTAGTACATTATATATGAGTGAGTTGCACTGAAAAACTTAGAATTTACAGAAAAACCCGCATCAGACGAAATGCACAGTGTAGTACATTGTATATGAGTGAGTTGCACTGAAAAAATTAGAATTTACTGAAAAACCCGCATTAGACGAAATGCACAGTGTAGTACATAGTATATGAGTGAGTTGCACTGAAAAACTTAGAATTTACTGAAAAACCCGCATTAGACGAAATGCACAGTGTAGTACATAGTATATGAGTGAGTTGCACTGAAAAACTTAGAATTTACTGAAAAACCTGCATTAGACGAAATGCACAGTGTAGTACATAGTATATGAGTGAGTTGCACTGAAAAATTTAGAATTTACTGAAAAACCCGCATTAGACGAAATGCACAGTGTAGTACATTGTATATGAGTGAGTTGCACTGAAAAACTTAGAATTTACTGAAAAACCCGCTTTAGACGAAATGCACAGTGTAGTACATAGTATATGAGTGAGTTGCACTGAAAAACTTAGAATTTACTGAAAAACCCGCATTAGACGAAATGCACAGTGTAGTACATTGTATATGAGTGAGTTGCACTGAAGAAAGTAGAATTTACTGAAAAACCCGCTTTAGACGAAATGCACAGTGTAGTATATTGTATATGAGTGAGTTGCACTGAAAAACTTCGAATTTACTGAAAAACCCGCATTAGACGAAATGCACAGTGTAGTACATTGTATATGAGTGAGTTGCACTGAAAAACTTAGAATTTACTGAAAAACCCGCATTAGACGAAATGCACAGTGTACTACATGTATATGAGTGAGTTGCACTGAAAAACTTAGAATTTACTGAAAAACCCGCATTAGACGAAATGCACAGTGTAGTACATTGTATATGAGTGAGTTGCACTGAAAAACTTAGAATTTACTGAAAAACCCGCATTAGACGAAATGCACAGTGTAGTACATTGTATATGAGTGAGTTGCACTGAAAAACTTAGAATTTACTGAAAAACCCGCATTAGACGAAATGTACAGTGTAGTACATAGTATATGAGTGAGTTGCACTGAAAAACTTAGAATTTACTGAAAAACCTGCATTAGACGAAATGCACAGTGTAGTACATAGTATATGAGTGAGTTGCACTGAAAAACTTAGAATTTACTGAAAAACCCGCATTAGACGAAATGCACAGTGTAGTACATTGTATATGAGTGATTTTCACTGAAAAACTTAGAATTTACTGAAAAACCCGCATTAGACGAAATGCACAGTGTAGTACATGTATATGAGTGAGTTGCACTGAAAAACTTAGAATTTACTGAAAAACCCGCTTTAGACGAAATGCACAGTGTAGTACATTGTATATGAGAGAGTTGCAATGAAAAACTTAGAATTTACTGAAAAACCCGCATTAGACGAAATGCACAGTGTAGTACATTGTATATGAGTGAGTTGCACTGAAAAACTTAGAATTTACTGAAAAACCCGCATTAGACGAAATGCACAGTGTAGTACATTATATATGAGTGAGTTGCACTGAAAAACTTAGAATTTACAGAAAAACCCGCATCAGACGAAATGCACAGTGTAGTACATTGTATATGAGTGAGTTGCACTGAAAAAATTAGAATTTACTGAAAAACCCGCATTAGACGAAATGCACAGTGTAGTACATAGTATATGAGTGAGTTGCACTGAAAAACTTAGAATTTACTGAAAAACCCGCATTAGACGAAATGCACAGTGTAGTACATAGTATATGAGTGAGTTGCACTGAAAAACTTAGAATTTACTGAAAAACCCGCATTAGACGAAATGCACAGTGTAGTACATTGTATATGAGTGAGTTGCACTGAAAAATTTAGAATTTACTGAAAAACCTGCATTAGACGAAATGCACAGTGTAGTACATTGTATATGAGTGAGTTGCACTGAAAAACTTAGAATTTACTGAAAAACCCGCATTAGACGAAATGCACAGTGTAGTACATTGTATATGCGTGAGTTGCACTAAAAAACTTAGAATTTACTGAAAAACCCGCATTAGACGAAATGCACAGTGTAGTACATTGTATATGAGTGAGTTGCACTGAAAAACTTAGAATTTACTGAAAAACCCGCGTTAGATGAAATGCACAGTGTAGTACATTGTATATAAGTGAGTTGCACTGAAAAACTTAGAATTTACTGAAAAACCCGCATTAGACGAAATGCACAGTGTAGTACATTGTATATGAGTGAGTTGCACTGAAAAACTTAGAATTTACTGAAAAACCCGCATTAGACGAAATGCACAGTGTAGTATATTGTATATGAGTGAGTTGCACTGAAAAACTTAGAATTTACTGAAAAACCCGCATCAGACGAAATGCACAGTGTAGTACATTGTATATGAGTGAGTTGCACTGAAAAAATTAGAATTTACTGAAAAACCCGCATTAGACGAAATGCACAGTGTAGTACATAGTATATAAGTGAGTTGCACTGAAAAACTTAGAATTTACTAAAAAACCCGCATTAGACGAAATGCACAGTGTAGTACATAGTATATGAGTGAGTTGCACTGAAAAACTTAGAATTTACTGAAAAACCCGCATTAGACGAAATGCACAGTGTAGTACATTGTATATGAGTGAGTTGCACTGAAAAACTTAGAATTTACAGAAAAACCCGCATCAGACGAAATGCACAGTGTAGTACATTGTATATGAGTGAGTTGCACTGAAAAACTTAGAATTTACAGAAAAACCCGCATCAGACGAAATGCACAGTGTAGTACATTGTATATGAGTGAGTTGCACTGAAAAAATTAGAATTTACTGAAAAACCCGCATTAGACGAAATGCACAGTGTAGTACATAGTATATGAGTGAGTTGCACTGAAAAACTTAGAATTTACTGAAAAACCCGCATTAGACGAAATGCACAGTGTAGTACATTGTATATGAGTGAGTTGCACTGAAATACTTAGAATTTACTGAAAAACCCGCATTAGACGAAATGCACAGTGTAGTACATTGTATATGAGTGAGTTGCACTGAAAAAGTTAGAATTTACTGAAAAACCCGCATTAGACGAAATGCACAGTGTAGTACATTGTATATGCGTGAGTTGCACTGAAAAACTTAGAATTTACTGAAAAACCCGCATTAGACGAAATGAACAGTGTAGTACATTGTATATGAGTGAGTTGCACTGAAAAAAGTAGAATTTACTGAAAAACCCGCTTTAGACGAAATGCGCAGTGTAGTACATTGTATATGAGTGAGTTGCACTGAAAAACTTAGAATTTACTGAAAAACCCGCATTAGACGAAATGCACAGTGTAGTACATTGTATATGAGTGAGTTGCACTGAAAAACTTAGAATTTACTGAAAAACCCGCATTAGACGAAATGCACAGTGTAGTACATGTATATGAGTGAGTTGCACTGAAAAACTTAGAATTTACTGAAAAACCCGCATTAGACGAAATGCACAGTGTAGTACATTGTATATGAGTGAGTTGCACTGAAAAACTTAGAATTTACTGAAAAACCCGCATTAGACGAAATGCACAGTGTAGTACATTGTATATGAGTGAGTTGCACTGAAAAACTTAGAATTTACTGAAAAACCCGCATTAGACGAAATGAACAGTGTAGTACATTGTATATGAGTGAGTTGCACTGAAAAACGTAGAATTTACTGAAAAACCCGCATCAGACGAAATGCACAGTGTAGTACATTGTATATGAGTGAGTTGCACTGAAAAAATTAGAATTTACTGAAAAACCCGCATTAGACGAAATGCACAGTGGAGTACATAGTATATAAGTGAGTTGCACTGAAAAACTTAGAATTTACTGAAAAACCCGCATTAGACGAAATGCACAGTGTAGTACATAGTATATGAGTGAGTTGCACTGAAAAACTTAGAATTTACTGAAAAACCCGCATTAGACGAAATGCACAGTGTAGTACATTGTATATGAGTGAGTTGCTCTGAAAAATTTAGAATTTACTGAAAAACCCGCATTAGACGAAATGCACAGTGTAGTACATTGTATATGAGTGAGTTGCACTGAAAAACTTAGAATTTACTGAAAAACCCGCATTAGACGAAATGCACAGTGTAGTACATTGTATATGAGTGAGTTGCACTGAAAAACTTAGAATTTACTGAAAAACCCGCATTAGACGAAATGCACAGTGTAGTACATTGTATATGAGTGAGTTGCACTGAAAAACTTAGAATTTACTGAAAAACCCGCATTAGACGAAATACACAGTGTAGTACATTGTATATGAGTGAGTTGCACTGAAAAATTTGAATTTACTGAAAAACCCGCATTAGACGAAATGCACAGTGTAGTACATTGTATATGAGCGAGTTGCACTGAAAAACTTAGAATTTACTGAAAAACCCGCATTAGACGAAATGTACAGTGTAGTACATAGTATATGAGTGAGTTGCACTGAAAAATTTAGAATTTACTGAAAAACCTGCATTAGACGAAATGCACAGTGTAGTACATAGTATATGAGTGAGTTGCACTGAAAAACTTAGAATTTACTGAAAAACCCGCATTAGACGAAATGCACAGTGTAGTACATTTTATATGAGTGAGTTGCACTGAAAAACTTAGAATTTACTGAAAAACCCGCATTAGACGAAATGCACAGTGTAGTACATCGTATATGAGTGAGTTGCACTGAAAAACTTAGAATTTACTGAAAAACCCGCTTTAGACGAAATGCACAGTGTAGTACATTGTATATGAGTGAGTTGCACTGAAAAACTTAGAATTTACTGAAAAACCCGCATTAGACGAAATGCACAGTGTAGTACATTGTATATGAGTGAGTTGCACTGAAAAACTTAGAATTTACTGAAAAACCCGCATTAGACGAAATGCACAGTGTAGTACATGTATATGAGTGAGTTGCACTGAAAAACTTAGAATTTACTGAAAAACCCGCATTAGACGAAATGCACAGTGTAGTACATTGTATATGAGTGAGTTGCACTGAAAAACCCGCATTAGACGAAATGCACAGTGTAGTACATTGTATATGAGTGAGTTGCACTGAAAAACTTAGAATTTACTGAAAAACCCGCATTAGACAAAATGTACAGTGTAGTACATAGTATATGAGTGAGTTGCACTGAAAAACTTAGAATTTACTGAAAAACCTGCATTAGACAAATGCAAAGTGTAGTACATAGTATATGAGTGAGTTGCACTGAAAAACTTAGAATTTACTGAAAAACCCGCATTAGACGAAATGCACAGTGTATTACATTGTATATGAGTGATTTGCAGTGAAAAACTTAGAATTTACTGAAAAACCCGCATTAGACGAAATGCACAGTGTAGTATATAGTATATGAGTGAGTTGCACTGAAAAACTTAGAATTTACTGAAAAACCCGCATTAGACGAAAAACACAGTGTAGTACATAGTATATGAGTGAGTTGCACTGAAAAACTTAGAATTTACTGAAAAACCCGCATTAGACGAAATGCATAGTGTAGTACATTGTATATGAGTGAGTTGCACTGAAAAATTTAGAATTTACTGAAAAACCCGCATTAGACGAAATGCACAGTGTAGTACATTGTATATGAGTGAGTTGCACTGAAAAACTTAGAATTTACTGAAAAACCCGCATTAGACGAAATGCACAGTGTAGTACATTGTATATGAGTGAGTTGCACTGAAAAACTTAGAATTTACTGAAAAACCCGCATTAAACGAAATCCACAGTGTAGTACATTGTATATGAGTGAGTTGCACTGAAAAACTTAGAATTTACTGAAAAACCCGCATTAGACGAAATGCACAGTGTAGTACATTGTATATGAGTGAGTTGCACTGAAAAACTTAGAATTTACTGAAAAACCCGCATTAGACGAAATGCACAGTGTAGTACATAGTATATGAGTGAGTTGCACTGAAAAACTTAGAATTTACTGAAAAACCCGCATTAGACGAAATGCACAGTGTAGTACATTGTATATGAGTGAGTTGCACTGAAAAACTTAGAATTTACTGAAAAACCCACATTAGACGAAATGCACAGTGTAGTACATTGTATATGAGTGAGTTGCACTGAAAAACTTAGAATTTACTGAAAAACCCGCATTAGACGAAATGCACAGTGTAGTACATTGTATATGAGTGAGTTGCACTGAAAAACTTAGAATTTACTGAAAAACCCGCATTAGACGAAATGCACAGTGTAGTACATAGTATATGAGTGAGTTGCACTGAAAAACTTAGAATTTACTGAAAAACCCGCATTAGACGAAATGCACAGTGTAGTACATTGTATATGAGTGAGTTGCACTGAAAAACTTAGAATTTACTGAAAAACCCGCATTAGACGAAATGCACAGTGTAGTACATTGTATATGAGTGAGTTGCACTGAAAAACTTAGAATTTACTGAAAAACCCGCATTAGACGAAATGTACAGTGTAGTACATAGTATATGAGTGAGTTGCACTGAAAAACTTAGAATTTACTGAAAAACCTGCATTAGACGAAATGCACAGTGTAGTACATGTATATGAGTGAGTTGCACTGAAAAACTTAGAATTTACTGAAAAACCCGCATTAGACGAAATGCACAGTGTAGTACATTGTATATGAGTGAGTTGCACTGAAAAACTTAGAATTTACTGAAAAACCCGTATTAGACGAAATGCACAGTGTAGTACATTGTATATGAGTGAGTTGCACTGAAAAACTTAGAATTTACTGAAAAACCCGCATTAGACGAAATGCACAGTGTAGTACATAGTATATGAGTGAATTGCACTGAAAAACTTAGAATTTACTGAAAAACCCGCATTAGACGAAATGCACAGTGTAGTACATTGTATATGAGTGAGTTGCACTGAAAAACTTAGAATTTACTGAAAAACCCGCATTAGACGAAATGAACAGTGTAGTACATTGTATATGAGTGAGTTGCACTGAAAAACCCGCATTAGACGAAATGCACAGTGTAGTACATTGTATATGAGTGAGTTGCACTGAAAAACTTAGAATTTACTGAAAAACCCGCATTAGACAAAATGTACAGTGTAGTACATAGTATATGAGTGAGTTGCACTGAAAAACTTAGAATTTACTGAAAAACCTGCATTAGACAAATGCAAAGTGTAGTACATAGTATATGAGTGAGTTGCACTGAAAAACTTAGAATTTACTGAAAAACCCGCATTAGACGAAATGCACAGTGTATTACATTGTATATGAGTGATTTGCAGTGAAAAACTTAGAATTTACTGAAAAACCCGCATTAGACGAAATGCACAGTGTAGTATATAGTATATGAGTGAGTTGCACTGAAAAACTTAGAATTTACTGAAAAACCCGCATTAGACGAAAATCACAGTGTAGTACATAGTATATGAGTGAGTTGCACTGAAAAACTTAGAATTTACTGAAAAACCCGCATTAGACGAAATGCATAGTGTAGTACATTGTATATGAGTGAGTTGCACTGAAAAATTTAGAATTTACTGAAAAAACCGCATTAGACGAAATGCACAGTGTAGTACATTGTATATGAGTGAGTTGCACTGAAAAACTTAGAATTTACTGAAAAACCCGCATTAGACGAAATGCACAGTGTAGTACATTGTATATGAGTGAGTTGCACTGAAAAACTTAGAATTTACTGAAAAACCCGCATTAAACGAAATCCACAGTGTAGTACATTGTATATGAGTGAGTTGCACTGAAAAACTTAGAATTTACTGAAAAACCCGCATTAGACGAAATGCACAGTGTAGTACATTGTATATGAGTGAGTTGCACTGAAAAACTTAGAATTTACTGAAAAACCCGCATTAGACGAAATGCACAGTGTAGTACATAGTATATGAGTGAGTTGCACTGAAAAACTTAGAATTTACTGAAAAACCCGCATTAGACGAAATGCACAGTGTAGTACATTGTATATGAGTGAGTTGCACTGAAAAACTTAGAATTTACTGAAAAACCCGCATTAGACGAAATGCACAGTGTAGTACATTGTATATGAGTGAGTTGCACTGAAAAACTTAGAATTTACTGAAAAACCCGCATTAGACGAAATGCACAGTGTAGTACATTGTATATGAGTGAGTTGCACTGAAAAACTTAGAATTTACTGAAAAACCCGCATTAGACGAAATGCACAGTGTAGTACATAGTATATGAGTGAGTTGCACTGAAAAACTTAGAATTTACTGAAAAACCCGCATTAGACGAAATGCACAGTGTAGTACATTGTATATGAGTGAGTTGCACTGAAAAACTTAGAATTTACTGAAAAACCCGCATTAGACGAAATGCACAGTGTAGTACATTGTATATGAGTGAGTTGCACTGAAAAACTTAGAATTTACTGAAAAACCCGTATTAGACGAAATGCACAGTGTAGTACATTGTATATGAGTGAGTTGCACTGAAAAACTTAGAATTTACTGAAAAACCCGCATTAGACGAAATGCACAGTGTAGTACATAGTATATGAGTGAATTGCACTGAAAAACTTAGAATTTACTGAAAAACCCGCATTAGACGAAATGCACAGTGTAGTACATTGTATATGAGTGAGTTGCACTGAAAAACTTAGAATTTACTGAAAAACCCGCATTAGACGAAATGCACAGTGTAGTACATTGTATATGAGTGAGTTGCACTAAAAAACTTAGAATTTACTGAAAAACCCGCATCAGACGAAATGCACAGTGTAGTACATTGTATATGAGTGAGTTGCACTGAAAAAATTAGAATTTACTGAAAAACCCGCATTAGACGAAATGCACAGTGTAGTACATAGTATATAAGTGAGTTGCACTGAAAAACTTAGAATTTACTGAAAAACCCGCATTAGACGAAATGCACAGTGTAGTACATAGTATATGAGTGAGTTGCACTGAAAAACTTAGAATTTACTGAAAAACCCGCATTAGACGAAATGCACAGTGTAGTACATTGTATATGAGTGAGTTGCACTGAAAAATTTAGATTTACTGAAAAACCCGCATTAGACGAAATGCACAGTGTAGTACATTGTATATGAGTGAGTTGCACTGAAAAACTTAGAATTTACTGAAAAACCCGCATTAGACGAAATGCACAGTGTAGTACATTGTATATGAGTGAGTTGCACTGAAAAACTTAGAATTTACTGAAAAACCCGCATTAGACGAAATGCACAGTGTAGTACATTGTATATGAGTGAGTTGCACTGAAAAACTTAGAATTTACTGAAAAACCCGCATTAGACGAAATGCACAGTGTAGTACATTGTATATGAGTGAGTTGCACTGAAAAACTTAGAATTTACTGAAAAACCCGCATTAGACGAAATGCACAATGTAGTACATTGTATATGAGTGAGTTGCACTGAAAAACTTAGAATTTACTGAAAAACCCGCATTAGACGAAATGTACAGTGTAGTACATAGTATATGAGTGAGTTGCACTGAAAAACTTAGAATTTACTGAAAAACCTGCATTAGACGAAATGCACAGTTTAGTACATAGTATATGAGTGAGTTGCACTGCAAAACTTAGAATTTACTGAAAAACCCGCATTAGACGAAATGCACAGTGTAGTACATTTTATATGAGTGAGTTGCACTGAAAAACTTAGAATTTACTGAAAAACCCGCATTAGACGAAATGAACAGTGTAGTACATTGTATATGAGTGAGTTGCACTGAAAAAAGTAGAATTTACTGAAAAACCCACTTTAGACGAAATGCACAGTGTAGTACATTGTATATGAGTGAGTTGCACTGAAAAACTTAGAATTTACTGAAAAACCCGCATTAGATGAAATGAACAGTGTAGTACATTGTATATGAGTGAGTTGCACTGAAAATAGTAGAATTTACTGAAAAACCCGCTTTAGACGAAATGCAGAGTGTAGTACATTGTATATGAGTGAGTTGCACTGAAAAACTTAGAATTTACTGAAAAACCCGCATTAGACGAAATGCACAGTGTAGTACATGTATATGAGTGAGTTGCACTGAAAAACTTAGAATTTACTGAAAAACCCGCATTAGACGAAATGCACAGTGTAGTACATTGTATATGAGTGAGTTGCACTGAAAAACTTAGAATTTACTGAAAAACCCGCATTAGACGAAATGCACAGTGTAGTACATAGTATATGAGTGAGTTGCACTGAAAAACTTAGAATTTACTGAAAAACCCGCATTAGACGAAATGTACAGTGTAGTACATAGTATATGAGTGAGTTGCACTGAAAAACTTAGAATTTACTGAAAAACCCGCATTAGACGAAATGAACAGTGTAGTACATTGTATATGAGTGAGTTGCACTGAAAAAAGTAGAATTTACTGAAAAACCCACTTTAGACGAAATGCACAGTGTAGTACATTGTATATGAGTGAGTTGCACTGAAAAACTTAGAATTTACTGAAAAACCCGCATTAGATGAAATGAACAGTGTAGTACATTGTATATGAGTGAGTTGCACTGAAAAACGTAGAATTTACTGAAAAACCCGCTTTAGAAGAAATGCACAGTGTAGTATATTGTATATGAGTGAGTTGTATTGAAAAACTTAGAATTTACTGAAAAACCCGCATTAGACGAAATGCACAGTGTAGTACCTTGTATATGAGTGAGTTGCACTGAAAAACTTAGAATTTACTGAAAAACCCGCATTAGACGAAATGCACAGTGTAGTACATTGTATATGAGTGAGTTGCACTGAAATACTAAGAATTTACTGAAAAACCCGCATTAGACGAAATGCACAGTGTAGTACATTGTATATGAGTGAGTTGCACTGAAAAACTTAGAATTTACTGAAAAACCCGCATTAGACGAAATGCACAGTGTAGTACATTGTATATGAGTGAGTTGCACTGAAAAAATTAGAATTTACTGAAAAACCCGCATTAGACGAAATGCACAGTGTAGTACATTGTATATGAGTGAGTTGCACTGAAAAACTTAGAATTTATTGAAAAACACGCATTAGACGAAATGCACAGTGTAGTACATTGTATATGAGTGAGTTGCACTGAAAAACTTAGAATTTACTGAAAAACCCGCATTAGACGAAATGCACAGTGTAGTACATTGTATATGAGTGAGTTGCACTGAAAAACTTAGAATTTACTGAAAAACCCGCATCAGACGAAATGCATAGTGTAGTACATTGTATATGAGTGAGTTACACTGAAAAAATTAGAATTTACTGAAAAACCCGCATTAGACGAAATGCACAGTGTAGTACATAGTATATGAGTGAGTTGCACTGAAAAACTTAGAATTTACTGAAAAACCCGCATTAGACGAAATGCACAGTGTAGTACATAGTATATGAGTGAGTTGCACTGAAAAACTTAGAATTTACTGAAAAACCCGCATTAGACGAAATGCACAGTGTAGTACATTGTATATGAGTGAGTTGCACTGAAAAATTTAGAATTTACTGAAAAACCCGCATTAGACGAAATGCACAGTGTAGTACATTGTATATGAGTGAGTTGCACTGAAAAACTTAGAATTTACTGAAAAACCCGCATTAGACGAAATGCACAGTGTAGTACATTGTATATGAGTGAGTTGCACTGAAAAACTTAGAATTTACTGAAAAACCCGCATTAGACGAAATGCACAGTGTAGTACATTGTATATGAGTGAGTTGCACTGAAAAACTTAGAATTTACTGAAAAACCCGCATTAGATGAAATGCACAGTGTAGTACATTGTATATGAGTGAGTTGCACTGAAAAACTTAGAATTTACTGAAAAACCCGCATTAGACGAAATGCACAGTGTAGTACATTGTATATGAGTGAGTTGCACTGAAAAACTTAGAATTTACTGAAAAACCCGCATTAGACGAAATACACAGTGTAGTACATTGTATATGAGTGAGTTGCACTGAAAAACTTAGAATTTACTGAAAAACCCGCATTAGACGAAATGCACAGTGTAGTACATTGTATATGAGTGAGTTGCACTGAAAAACTTAGAATTTACTGAAAAACCCGCATTAGACGAAATGTACAGTGTAGTACATATATATGAGTGAGTTGCACTAACAAACTTAGAATTTACTGAAAAACCTGCATTAGACGAAATGCACAGTGGAGTACATAGTATATGAGTGAGTTGCACTGAAAAACTTAGAATTTACTGAAAAACCCGCATTAGACGAAATGCACAGTGTAGTACATTGTATATGAGTGAGTTGCACTGAAAAACTTAGAATTTACTGAAAAACCTGCATTAGACGAAATGAACAGTGTAGTACATTGTATATGAGTGAGTTGCACTGAAAAACGTAGAAT
Source organism: Mus caroli (assembly GCF_978045245.1). NCBI lineage: Eukaryota > Metazoa > Chordata > Mammalia > Rodentia > Muridae > Mus > Mus caroli. Next base: position 1,726,977 of record NW_028227291.1, on the reverse strand, counting down.
TTACTGAAAAACCCGCTTTAGACGAAATGCACAGTGTAGTACATTGTATATGAGTGAGTTGCACTGAAAAACTTAGAATTTACTGAAAAACCCGCATTAGACGAAATGCACAGTGTAGTACATTGTATATGAGTGAGTTGCACTGAAAAACTTAGAATTTACTGAAAAACCCGCATTAGACGAAATGCACAGTGTAGTACATTGTATATGAGTGAGTTGCACTGAAAAACTTAGAATTTACTGAAAAACCCGCATTAGACGAAATGTACAGTGTAGTACATAGTATATGAGTGAGTTGCACTGAAAAACTTAGAATTTACTGAAAAACCTGCATTAGACGAAATGCACAGTGTAGTACATAGTATATGAGTGAGTTGCACTGAAAAACTTAGAATTTACTGAAAAACCCGCATTAGACGAAATGCACAGTGTAGTACATTGTATATGAGTGAGTTGCACTGAAAAACTTAGAATTTACTGAAAAACCCGCATTAGACGAAATGAACAGTGTAGTACATTGTATATGAGTGAGTTGCACTGAAAAAAGTAGAATTTACTGAAAAACCCACTTTAGACGAAATGCACAGTGTAGTACATTGTATATGAGTGAGTTGCACTGAAAAACTTAGAATTTACTGAAAAACCCACATTAGACGAAATGCACAGTGTAGTACATTGTATAAGAGTGAGTTGCACTGAAAAACTCAGAATTTACTGAAAAACCCGCATTAGACGAAATGCACAGTGTAGTACATTGTATATGAGTGAGTTGCACGGAAAAACTTAGAATTTACTTAAAAACCCGCATTAGACGAAATGTACAGTGTAGTACATTGTATATGAGTGAGTTGCACTGAAAAACTTAGAATTTACTGAAAAACCCGCATTAGACGAAATGCACAGTGTAGTACATGTATATGAGTGAGTTGCACTGAAAAACTTAGAATTTACTGAAAAACCCGCATTAGACGAAATGCACAGTGTAGTACATTGTATATGAGTGAGTTGCACTGAAAAACTTAGAATTTACTGAAAAACCCGCATTAGACAAAATGCACAGTGTAATACATTGTATATGAGTGAGTTGCACTGAAAAACTTAGAATTTACTGAAAATCCCGCATTAGACGAAATGCACAGTGTAGTACATTGTATATGAGTGAGTTGCACTGAAAAACTTAGAATTTACTGAAAAACCCGCATTAGACGAAATGCACAGTGTAGTACATAGTATATGAGTGAATTGCACTGAAAAACTTAGAATTTACTGAAAAACCCGCATTAGACGAAATGCACAGTGTAGTACCTTGTATATGAGTGAGTTGCACTGAAAAACTTAGAATTTACTGAAAAACCCGCATTAGACGAAATGCACAGTGTAGTACATTGTATATGAGTGAGTTGCACTGAAATACTAAGAATTTACTGAAAAACCCGCATTAGACGAAATGCACAGTGTAGTACATTGTATATGAGTGAGTTGCACTGAAAAACTTAGAATTTACTGAAAAACCCGCATTAGACGAAATGCACAGTGTAGTACATTGTATATGAGTGAGTTGCACTGAAAAAATTAGAATTTACTGAAAAACCCGCATTAGACGAAATGCACAGTGTAGTACATTGTATATGAGTGAGTTGCACTGAAAAACTTAGAATTTATTGAAAAACACGCATTAGACGAAATGCACAGTGTAGTACATTGTATATGAGTGAGTTGCACTGAAAAACTTAGAATTTACTGAAAAACCCGCATTAGACGAAATGCACAGTGTAGTACATTGTATATGAGTGAGTTGCACTGAAAAACTTAGAATTTACTGAAAAACCCGCATCAGACGAAATGCATAGTGTAGTACATTGTATATGAGTGAGTTACACTGAAAAAATTAGAATTTACTGAAAAACCCGCATTAGACGAAATGCACAGTGTAGTACATAGTATATGAGTGAGTTGCACTGAAAAACTTAGAATTTACTGAAAAACCCGCATTAGACGAAATGCACAGTGTAGTACATAGTATATGAGTGAGTTGCACTGAAAAACTTAGAATTTACTGAAAAACCCGCATTAGACGAAATGCACAGTGTAGTACATTGTATATGAGTGAGTTGCACTGAAAAATTTAGAATTTACTGAAAAACCCGCATTAGACGAAATGCACAGTGTAGTACATTGTATATGAGTGAGTTGCACTGAAAAACTTAGAATTTACTGAAAAACCCGCATTAGACGAAATGCACAGTGTAGTACATTGTATATGAGTGAGTTGCACTGAAAAACTTAGAATTTACTGAAAAACCCGCATTAGACGAAATGCACAGTGTAGTACATTGTATATGAGTGAGTTGCACTGAAAAACTTAGAATTTACTGAAAAACCCGCATTAGATGAAATGCACAGTGTAGTACATTGTATATGAGTGAGTTGCACTGAAAAACTTAGAATTTACTGAAAAACCCGCATTAGACGAAATGCACAGTGTAGTACATTGTATATGAGTGAGTTGCACTGAAAAACTTAGAATTTACTGAAAAACCCGCATTAGACGAAATACACAGTGTAGTACATTGTATATGAGTGAGTTGCACTGAAAAACTTAGAATTTACTGAAAAACCCGCATTAGACGAAATGCACAGTGTAGTACATTGTATATGAGTGAGTTGCACTGAAAAACTTAGAATTTACTGAAAAACCCGCATTAGACGAAATGTACAGTGTAGTACATATATATGAGTGAGTTGCACTAACAAACTTAGAATTTACTGAAAAACCTGCATTAGACGAAATGCACAGTGGAGTACATAGTATATGAGTGAGTTGCACTGAAAAACTTAGAATTTACTGAAAAACCCGCATTAGACGAAATGCACAGTGTAGTACATTGTATATGAGTGAGTTGCACTGAAAAACTTAGAATTTACTGAAAAACCTGCATTAGACGAAATGAACAGTGTAGTACATTGTATATGAGTGAGTTGCACTGAAAAACGTAGAATTTACTGAAAAACCCGCTTTAGACGAAATGCACAGTGTAGTACATTGTATATGAGTGAGTTGCACTGAAAAACTTAGAATTTACTGAAAAACCCGCATTAGACGAAATGCACAGTGTAGTACATTGTATATGAGTGAGTTGCACTGAAAAACTTAGAATTTACTGAAAAACCCGCATTAGACGAAATGCACAGTGTAGTACATTGTATATGAGTGAGTTGCACTGAAAAACTTAGAATTTACTGAAAAACCCGCATTAGACGAAATGTACAGTGTAGTACATAGTATATGAGTGAGTTGCACTGAAAAACTTAGAATTTACTGAAAAACCTGCATTAGACGAAATGCACAGTGTAGTACATAGTATATGAGTGAGTTGCACTGAAAAACTTAGAATTTACTGAAAAACCCGCATTAGACGAAATGCACAGTGTAGTACATTGTATATGAGTGAGTTGCACTGAAAAACTTAGAATTTACTGAAAAACCCGCATTAGACGAAATGAACAGTGTAGTACATTGTATATGAGTGAGTTGCACTGAAAAAAGTAGAATTTACTGAAAAACCCACTTTAGACGAAATGCACAGTGTAGTACATTGTATATGAGTGAGTTGCACTGAAAAACTTAGAATTTACTGAAAAACCCACATTAGACGAAATGCACAGTGTAGTACATTGTATAAGAGTGAGTTGCACTGAAAAACTCAGAATTTACTGAAAAACCCGCATTAGACGAAATGCACAGTGTAGTACATTGTATATGAGTGAGTTGCACGGAAAAACTTAGAATTTACTTAAAAACCCGCATTAGACGAAATGTACAGTGTAGTACATTGTATATGAGTGAGTTGCACTGAAAAACTTAGAATTTACTGAAAAACCCGCATTAGACGAAATGCACAGTGTAGTACATGTATATGAGTGAGTTGCACTGAAAAACTTAGAATTTACTGAAAAACCCGCATTAGACGAAATGCACAGTGTAGTACATTGTATATGAGTGAGTTGCACTGAAAAACTTAGAATTTACTGAAAAACCCGCATTAGACAAAATGCACAGTGTAATACATTGTATATGAGTGAGTTGCACTGAAAAACTTAGAATTTACTGAAAATCCCGCATTAGACGAAATGCACAGTGTAGTACATTGTATATGAGTGAGTTGCACTGAAAAACTTAGAATTTACTGAAAAACCCGCATTAGACGAAATGCACAGTGTAGTACATAGTATATGAGTGAATTGCACTGAAAAACTTAGAATTTACTGAAAAACCCGCATTAGACGAAATGCACAGTGTAGTACATTGTATATGAGTGAGTTGCACTGAAAAACTTAGAATTTACTGAAAAACCCGCATTAGACGAAATGCACAGTGTAGTACATTGTATATGAGTGAGTTGCACTGAAAAACTTAGAATTTACTGAAAAACCTGCATCAGAAGAAATGCACAGTGTAGTACATTGTATATGAGTGAGTTGCACTGAAAAACTTAGAATTTACTGAAAAACCCGCATTAGACGAAATACACAGTGTAGTACATTGTATATGAGTGAGTTGCACTGAAAAACTTAGAATTTACTGAAAAACCCGCATTAGACGAAATGCACAGTGTAGTACATTGTATATGAGTGAGTTGCACTGAAAAACTTAGAATTTACTGAAAAACCCGCATTAGACGAAATGTACAGTGTAGTACATAGTATATGAGTGAGTTGCACTGAAAAACTTAGAATTTACTGAAAAACCCGCATTAGACGAAATGCACAGTGTAGTACATTGTATATGAGTGAGTTGCACTGAAAAAATTAGAATTTACTGAAAAACCCGCATTAGACGAAATGCACAGTGTAGTACATAGTATATAAGTGAGTTGCACTGAAAAACTTAGAATTTACTGAAAAACCCGCATTAGACGAAATGCACAGTGTAGTACATAGTATATGAGTGAGTTGCACTGAAAAACTTAGAATTTACTGAAAAACCCGCATTAGACGAAATGCACAGTGTAGTACATTGTATATGAGTGAGTTGCACTGAAAAATTTAGATTTACTGAAAAACCCGCATTAGACGAAATGCACAGTGTAGTACATTGTATATGAGTGAGTTGCACTGAAAAACTTAGAATTTACTGAAAAACCCGCATTAGACGAAATGCACAGTGTAGTACATTGTATATGAGTGAGTTGCACTGAAAAACTTAGAATTTACTGAAAAACCCGCATTAGACGAAATGCACAGTGTAGTACATTGTATATGAGTGAGTTGCACTGAAAAACTTAGAATTTACTGAAAAACCCGCATTAGACGAAATGCACAGTGTAGTACATTGTATATGAGTGAGTTGCACTGAAAAACTTAGAATTTACTGAAAAACCCGCATTAGACGAAATGCACAATGTAGTACATTGTATATGAGTGAGTTGCACTGAAAAACTTAGAATTTACTGAAAAACCCGCATTAGACGAAATGTACAGTGTAGTACATAGTATATGAGTGAGTTGCACTGAAAAACTTAGAATTTACTGAAAAACCTGCATTAGACGAAATGCACAGTTTAGTACATAGTATATGAGTGAGTTGCACTGCAAAACTTAGAATTTACTGAAAAACCCGCATTAGACGAAATGCACAGTGTAGTACATTTTATATGAGTGAGTTGCACTGAAAAACTTAGAATTTACTGAAAAACCCGCATTAGACGAAATGAACAGTGTAGTACATTGTATATGAGTGAGTTGCACTGAAAAAAGTAGAATTTACTGAAAAACCCACTTTAGACGAAATGCACAGTGTAGTACATTGTATATGAGTGAGTTGCACTGAAAAACTTAGAATTTACTGAAAAACCCGCATTAGATGAAATGAACAGTGTAGTACATTGTATATGAGTGAGTTGCACTGAAAATAGTAGAATTTACTGAAAAACCCGCTTTAGACGAAATGCAGAGTGTAGTACATTGTATATGAGTGAGTTGCACTGAAAAACTTAGAATTTACTGAAAAACCCGCATTAGACGAAATGCACAGTGTAGTACATGTATATGAGTGAGTTGCACTGAAAAACTTAGAATTTACTGAAAAACCCGCATTAGACGAAATGCACAGTGTAGTACATTGTATATGAGTGAGTTGCACTGAAAAACTTAGAATTTACTGAAAAACCCGCATTAGACGAAATGCACAGTGTAGTACATAGTATATGAGTGAGTTGCACTGAAAAACTTAGAATTTACTGAAAAACCCGCATTAGACGAAATGTACAGTGTAGTACATAGTATATGAGTGAGTTGCACTGAAAAACTTAGAATTTACTGAAAAACCCGCATTAGACGAAATGAACAGTGTAGTACATTGTATATGAGTGAGTTGCACTGAAAAAAGTAGAATTTACTGAAAAACCCACTTTAGACGAAATGCACAGTGTAGTACATTGTATATGAGTGAGTTGCACTGAAAAACTTAGAATTTACTGAAAAACCCGCATTAGATGAAATGAACAGTGTAGTACATTGTATATGAGTGAGTTGCACTGAAAAACGTAGAATTTACTGAAAAACCCGCTTTAGAAGAAATGCACAGTGTAGTATATTGTATATGAGTGAGTTGTATTGAAAAACTTAGAATTTACTGAAAAACCCGCATTAGACGAAATGCACAGTGTAGTACCTTGTATATGAGTGAGTTGCACTGAAAAACTTAGAATTTACTGAAAAACCCGCATTAGACGAAATGCACAGTGTAGTACATTGTATATGAGTGAGTTGCACTGAAATACTAAGAATTTACTGAAAAACCCGCATTAGACGAAATGCACAGTGTAGTACATTGTATATGAGTGAGTTGCACTGAAAAACTTAGAATTTACTGAAAAACCCGCATTAGACGAAATGCACAGTGTAGTACATTGTATATGAGTGAGTTGCACTGAAAAAATTAGAATTTACTGAAAAACCCGCATTAGACGAAATGCACAGTGTAGTACATTGTATATGAGTGAGTTGCACTGAAAAACTTAGAATTTATTGAAAAACACGCATTAGACGAAATGCACAGTGTAGTACATTGTATATGAGTGAGTTGCACTGAAAAACTTAGAATTTACTGAAAAACCCGCATTAGACGAAATGCACAGTGTAGTACATTGTATATGAGTGAGTTGCACTGAAAAACTTAGAATTTACTGAAAAACCCGCATCAGACGAAATGCATAGTGTAGTACATTGTATATGAGTGAGTTACACTGAAAAAATTAGAATTTACTGAAAAACCCGCATTAGACGAAATGCACAGTGTAGTACATAGTATATGAGTGAGTTGCACTGAAAAACTTAGAATTTACTGAAAAACCCGCATTAGACGAAATGCACAGTGTAGTACATAGTATATGAGTGAGTTGCACTGAAAAACTTAGAATTTACTGAAAAACCCGCATTAGACGAAATGCACAGTGTAGTACATTGTATATGAGTGAGTTGCACTGAAAAATTTAGAATTTACTGAAAAACCCGCATTAGACGAAATGCACAGTGTAGTACATTGTATATGAGTGAGTTGCACTGAAAAACTTAGAATTTACTGAAAAACCCGCATTAGACGAAATGCACAGTGTAGTACATTGTATATGAGTGAGTTGCACTGAAAAACTTAGAATTTACTGAAAAACCCGCATTAGACGAAATGCACAGTGTAGTACATTGTATATGAGTGAGTTGCACTGAAAAACTTAGAATTTACTGAAAAACCCGCATTAGATGAAATGCACAGTGTAGTACATTGTATATGAGTGAGTTGCACTGAAAAACTTAGAATTTACTGAAAAACCCGCATTAGACGAAATGCACAGTGTAGTACATTGTATATGAGTGAGTTGCACTGAAAAACTTAGAATTTACTGAAAAACCCGCATTAGACGAAATACACAGTGTAGTACATTGTATATGAGTGAGTTGCACTGAAAAACTTAGAATTTACTGAAAAACCCGCATTAGACGAAATGCACAGTGTAGTACATTGTATATGAGTGAGTTGCACTGAAAAACTTAGAATTTACTGAAAAACCCGCATTAGACGAAATGTACAGTGTAGTACATATATATGAGTGAGTTGCACTAACAAACTTAGAATTTACTGAAAAACCTGCATTAGACGAAATGCACAGTGGAGTACATAGTATATGAGTGAGTTGCACTGAAAAACTTAGAATTTACTGAAAAACCCGCATTAGACGAAATGCACAGTGTAGTACATTGTATATGAGTGAGTTGCACTGAAAAACTTAGAATTTACTGAAAAACCTGCATTAGACGAAATGAACAGTGTAGTACATTGTATATGAGTGAGTTGCACTGAAAAACGTAGAATTTACTGAAAAACCCGCTTTAGACGAAATGCACAGTGTAGTACATTGTATATGAGTGAGTTGCACTGAAAAACTTAGAATTTACTGAAAAACCCGCATTAGACGAAATGCACAGTGTAGTACATTGTATATGAGTGAGTTGCACTGAAAAACTTAGAATTTACTGAAAAACCCGCATTAGACGAAATGCACAGTGTAGTACATTGTATATGAGTGAGTTGCACTGAAAAACTTAGAATTTACTGAAAAACCCGCATTAGACGAAATGTACAGTGTAGTACATAGTATATGAGTGAGTTGCACTGAAAAACTTAGAATTTACTGAAAAACCTGCATTAGACGAAATGCACAGTGTAGTACATAGTATATGAGTGAGTTGCACTGAAAAACTTAGAATTTACTGAAAAACCCGCATTAGACGAAATGCACAGTGTAGTACATTGTATATGAGTGAGTTGCACTGAAAAACTTAGAATTTACTGAAAAACCCGCATTAGACGAAATGAACAGTGTAGTACATTGTATATGAGTGAGTTGCACTGAAAAAAGTAGAATTTACTGAAATACCCACTTTAGACGAAATGCACAGTGTAGTACATTGTATATGAGTGAGTTGCACTGAAAAACTTAGAATTTACTGAAAAACCCACATTAGACGAAATGCACAGTGTAGTACATTGTATAAGAGTGAGTTGCACTGAAAAACTCAGAATTTACTGAAAAACCCGCATTAGACGAAATGCACAGTGTAGTACATTGTATATGAGTGAGTTGCACGGAAAAACTTAGAATTTACTTAAAAACCCGCATTAGACGAAATGTACAGTGTAGTACATTGTATATGAGTGAGTTGCACTGAAAAACTTAGAATTTACTGAAAAACCCGCATTAGACGAAATGCACAGTGTAGTACATGTATATGAGTGAGTTGCACTGAAAAACTTAGAATTTACTGAAAAACCCGCATTAGACGAAATGCACAGTGTAGTACATTGTATATGAGTGAGTTGCACTGAAAAACTTAGAATTTACTGAAAAACCCGCATTAGACAAAATGCACAGTGTAATACATTGTATATGAGTGAGTTGCACTGAAAAACTTAGAATTTACTGAAAATCCCGCATTAGACGAAATGCACAGTGTAGTACATTGTATATGAGTGAGTTGCACTGAAAAACTTAGAATTTACTGAAAAACCCGCATTAGACGAAATGCACAGTGTAGTACATAGTATATGAGTGAATTGCACTGAAAAACTTAGAATTTACTGAAAAACCCGCATTAGACGAAATGCACAGTGTAGTACATTGTATATGAGTGAGTTGCACTGAAAAACTTAGAATTTACTGAAAAACCCGCATTAGACGAAATGCACAGTGTAGTACATTGTATATGAGTGAGTTGCACTGAAAAACTTAGAATTTACTGAAAAACCTGCATCAGAAGAAATGCACAGTGTAGTACATTGTATATGAGTGAGTTGCACTGAAAAACTTAGAATTTACTGAAAAACCCGCATTAGACGAAATACACAGTGTAGTACATTGTATATGAGTGAGTTGCACTGAAAAACTTAGAATTTACTGAAAAACCCGCATTAGACGAAATGCACAGTGTAGTACATTGTATATGAGTGAGTTGCACTGAAAAACTTAGAATTTACTGAAAAACCCGCATTAGACGAAATGTACAGTGTAGTACATAGTATATGAGTGAGTTGCACTGAAAAACTTAGAATTTACTGAAAAACCTGCATTAGACGAAATGCACAGTGTAGTACATAGTATATGAGTGAGTTGCACTGAAAAACTTAGAATTTACTGAAAAACCCGCATTAGACGAAATGCACAGTGTAGTACATTGTATATGAGTGAGTTGCACTGAAAAACTTAGAATTTACTGAAAAACCCGCATTAGACGAAATGAACAGTGTAGTACATTGTATATGAGTGAGTTGCACTGAAAAAAGTAGAATTTACTGAAAAACCCACATTAGACGAAATGCACAGTGTAGTACATTGTATAAGAGTGAGTTGCACTGAAAAACTCAGAATTTACTGAAAAACCCGCATTAGACGAAATGCACAGTGTAGTACATTGTATATGAGTGAGTTGCACGGAAAAACTTAGAATTTACTTAAAAACCCGCATTAGACGAAATGTACAGTGTAGTACATTGTATATGAGTGAGTTGCACTGAAAAACTTAGAATTTACTGAAAAACCCGCATTAGACGAAATGCACAGTGTAGTACATGTATATGAGTGAGTTGCACTGAAAAACTTAGAATTTACTGAAAAACCCGCATTAGACGAAATGCACAGTGTAGTACATTGTATATGAGTGAGTTGCACTGAAAAACTTAGAATTTACTGAAAAACCCGCATTAGACAAAATGCACAGTGTAATACATTGTATATGAGTGAGTTGCACTGAAAAACTTAGAATTTACTGAAAATCCCGCATTAGACGAAATGCACAGTGTAGTACATTGTATATGAGTGAGTTGCACTGAAAAACTTAGAATTTACTGAAAAACCCGCATTAGACGAAATGCACAGTGTAGTACATAGTATATGAGTGAATTGCACTGAAAAACTTAGAATTTACTGAAAAACCCGCATTAGACGAAATGCACAGTGTAGTACATTGTATATGAGTGAGTTGCACTGAAAAACTTAGAATTTACTGAAAAACCCGCATTAGACGAAATGCACAGTGTAGTACATTGTATATGAGTGAGTTGCACTGAAAAACTTAGAATTTACTGAAAAACCTGCATCAGAAGAAATGCACAGTGTAGTACATTGTATATGAGTGAGTTGCACTGAAAAATTAGAATTTACTGAAAAACCCGCATTAGACGAAATGCACAGTGTAGTACATAGTATATGAGTGAGTTGCACTGAAAAACTTAGAATTTACTGAAAAACCCGCATTAGACGAAATGCACAGTGTAGTACATAGTATATGAGTGAGTTGCACTGAAAAACTTAGAATTTACTGAAAAACCCGCTTTAGACGAAATGCACAGTGTAGTACATTGTATATGAGTGAGTTGCACTGAAAAATTTAGAATTTACTGAAAAACCCGCATTAGACGAAATGCACAGTGTAGTACATTGTATATGAGTGAGTTGCACTGAAAAACTTAGAATTTACTGAAAAACCCGCATTAGACGAAATGCACAGTGTAGTACATTGTATATGAGTGAGTTGCACTGAAAAACTTAGAATTTACTGAAAAACCCGCATTAGACGAAATGCACAGTGTAGTACATTGTATATGAGTGAGTTGCACTGAAAAACTTAGAATTTACTGAAAAACCCGCATTAGAGGAAATGCACAGTGTAGTACATTGTATATGAGTGAGTTGCACTGAAAAACTTAGAATTTACTGAAAAACCCGCATTAGACGAAATGCACAGTGTAGTACATTATATATGAGTGAGTTGCACTGAAAAACTTAGAATTTACTGAAAAACCCGCATTAGACGAAATACACAGTGTAGTACATTGTATATGAGTGAGTTGCACTGAAAAACTTAGAATTTACTGAAAAACCCGCATTAGACGAAATGCACAGTGTAGTACATTGTATATGAGTGAGTTGCACTGAAAAACTTAGAATTTACTGAAAAACCCGCATTAGACGAAATGTACAGTGTAGTACATAGTATATGAGTGAGTTGCACTAAAAAACTTAGAATTTACTGAAAAACCTGCATTAGACGAAATGCACAGTGGAGTACATAGTATATGAGTGAGTTGCACTGAAAAACTTAGAATTTACTGAAAAACCCGCATTAGACGAAATGCACAGTGTAGTACATTGTATATGAGTGAGTTGCACTGAAAAACTTAGAATTTACTGAAAAACCCGCATTAGACGAAATGAACAGTGTAGTACATTGTATATGAGTGAGTTGCACTGAAAAACTTAGAATTTACTGAAAAACCCGCTTTAGACGAAATGCACAGTGTAGTACATTGTATATGAGTGAGTTGCACTGAAAAACTTAGAATTTACTGAAAAACCCGCATTAGACGAAATGCACAGTGTAGTACATTGTATATGAGTGAGTTGCACTGAAAAAATTAGAATTTACTGAAAAACCCGCATTAGACGAAATGCACAGTTTAGTACATTGTATATGAGTGAGTTGAACTGAAAAACTTAGAATTTACTGAAAAACCCGCATCAGACGAAATGCACAGTGTAGTACATTGTATATGAGTGAGTTGCACTGAAAAAATTAGAATTTACTGAAAAACCCGCATTAGACGAAATGCACAGTGTAGTACATAGTATATGAGTGAGTTGCACTGAAAAACTTAGAATTTACTGAAAAACCCGCATTAGACGAAATGCACAGTGTAGTACATTGTATATGAGTGAGTTGCACTGAAAAACTTAGAATTTACTGAAAAACCCGCATTAGACGAAATGCACAGTGTAGTACATGTATATGAGTGAGTTGCACTGAAAAACTTAGAATTTACTGAAAAACCCGCATTAGACGAAATGCACAGTGTAGTACATTGTATATGAGTGAGTTGCACTGAAAAACTTAGAATTTACTGAAAAACCCGCATTAGACGAAATGCACAGTGTAGTACATTGTATATGAGTGAGTTGCACTGAAAAACTTAGAATTTACTGAAAAACCCGCATTAGACGAAATGCACAGTGTAGTACATTGTATATGAGTGAGTTGCACTGAAAAACTTAGAATTTACTGAAAAACCCGCATTAAACGAAATCCACAGTGTAGTACATTGTATATGAGTGAGTTGCACTGAAAAACTTAGAATTTACTGAAAAACCCGCATTAGACGAAATGCACAGTGTAGTACATTGTATATGAGTGAGTTGCACTGAAAAACTTAGAATTTACTGAAAAACCCGCATTAGACGAAATGCACAGTGTAGTACATAGTATATGAGTGAGTTGCACTGAAAAACTTAGAATTTACTGAAAAACCCGCATTAGACGAAATGCACAGTGTAGTACATTGTATATGAGTGAGTTGCACTGAAAATAGTAGAATTTACTGAAAAACCCGCATTAGACGAAATGCACAGTGTAGTACATTGTATATGAGTGAGTTGCACTGAAAAACTTAGAATTTACTGAAAAACCCGCATTAGACGAAATGCACAGTGTAGTACATTGTATATGAGTGAGTTGCACTGAAAAACTTAGAATTTACTGAAAAACCCGCATTAGACGAAATGTACAGTGTAGTACATAGTATATGAGTGAGTTGCACTGAAAAACTTAGAATTTACTGAAAAACCTGCATTAGACGAAATGCACAGTGTAGTACATGTATATGAGTGAGTTGCACTGAAAAACTTAGAATTTACTGAAAAACCCGCATTAGACGAAATGCACAGTGTAGTACATTGTATATGAGTGAGTTGCACTGAAAAACTTAGAATTTACTGAAAAACCCGTATTAGACGAAATGCACAGTGTAGTACATTGTATATGAGTGAGTTGCACTGAAAAACTTAGAATTTACTGAAAAACCCGCATTAGACGAAATGCACAGTGTAGTACATAGTATATGAGTGAATTGCACTGAAAAACTTAGAATTTACTGAAAAACCCGCATTAGACGAAATGCACAGTGTAGTACATTGTATATGAGTGAGTTGCACTGAAAAACTTAGAATTTACTGAAAAACCCGCATTAGACGAAATGCACAGTGTAGTACATTGTATATGAGTGAGTTGCACTAAAAAACTTAGAATTTACTGAAAAACCCGCATCAGACGAAATGCACAGTGTAGTACATTGTATATGAGTGAGTTGCACTGAAAAAATTAGAATTTACTGAAAAACCCGCATTAGACGAAATGCACAGTGTAGTACATAGTATATAAGTGAGTTGCACTGAAAAACTTAGAATTTACTGAAAAACCCGCATTAGACGAAATGCACAGTGTAGTACATAGTATATGAGTGAGTTGCACTGAAAAACTTAGAATTTACTGAAAAACCCGCATTAGACGAAATGCACAGTGTAGTACATTGTATATGAGTGAGTTGCACTGAAAAATTTAGATTTACTGAAAAACCCGCATTAGACGAAATGCACAGTGTAGTACATTGTATATGAGTGAGTTGCACTGAAAAACTTAGAATTTACTGAAAAACCCGCATTAGACGAAATGCACAGTGTAGTACATTGTATATGAGTGAGTTGCACTGAAAAACTTAGAATTTACTGAAAAACCCGCATTAGACGAAATGCACAGTGTAGTACATTGTATATGAGTGAGTTGCACTGAAAAACTTAGAATTTACTGAAAAACCCGCATTAGACGAAATGCACAGTGTAGTACATTGTATATGAGTGAGTTGCACTGAAAAACTTAGAATTTACTGAAAAACCCGCATTAGACGAAATGCACAATGTAGTACATTGTATATGAGTGAGTTGCACTGAAAAACTTAGAATTTACTGAAAAACCCGCATTAGACGAAATGTACAGTGTAGTACATAGTATATGAGTGAGTTGCACTGAAAAACTTAGAATTTACTGAAAAACCTGCATTAGACGAAATGCACAGTTTAGTACATAGTATATGAGTGAGTTGCACTGCAAAACTTAGAATTTACTGAAAAACCCGCATTAGACGAAATGCACAGTGTAGTACATTTTATATGAGTGAGTTGCACTGAAAAACTTAGAATTTACAGAAAAACCCGCATTAGACGAAATGAACAGTGTAGTACATTGTATATGAGTGAGTTGCACTGAAAATAGTAGAATTTACTGAAAAACCCGCTTTAGACGAAATGCACAGTGTAGTACATTGTATATGAGTGAGTTGCACTGAAAAACTTAGAATTTACTGAAAAACCCGCATTAGAAGAAATGCACAGTGTAGTACATGTATATGAGTGAGTTGCACTGAAAAACTTAGAATTTACTGAAAAACCCGCATTAGACGAAATGCACAGTGTAGTACATTGTATATGAGTGAGTTGCACTGAAAAACTTAGAATTTACTGAAAAACCCGCATTAGACGAAATGCACAGTGTAGTACATAGTATATGAGTGAGTTGCACTGAAAAACTTAGAATTTACTGAAAAACCCGCATTAGACGAAATGTACAGTGTAGTACATAGTATATGAGTGAGTTGCACTGAAAAACTTAGAATTTACTGAAAAACCCGCATTAGACGAAATGAACAGTGTAGTACATTGTATATGAGTGAGTTGCACTGAAAAAAGTAGAATTTACTGAAAAACCCACTTTAGACGAAATGCACAGTGTAGTACATTGTATATGAGTGAGTTGCACTGAAAAACTTAGAATTTACTGAAAAACCCGCATTAGATGAAATGAACAGTGTAGTACATTGTATATGAGTGAGTTGCACTGAAAAACGTAGAATTTACTGAAAAACCCGCTTTAGAAGAAATGCACAGTGTAGTACATTGTATATGAGTGAGTTGTATTGAAAAACTTAGAATTTACTGAAAAACCCGCATTAGACGAAATGCACAGTGTAGTACCTTGTATATGAGTGAGTTGCACTGAAAAACTTAGAATTTACTGAAAAACCCGCATTAGACGAAATGCACAGTGTAGTACATTGTATATGAGTGAGTTGCACTGAAATACTTAGAATTTACTGAAAAACCCGCATTAGACGAAATGCACAGTGTAGTACATTGTATATGAGTGAGTTGCACTGAAAAACTTAGAATTTACTGAAAAACCCGCATTAGACGAAATGCACAGTGTAGTACATTGTATATGAGTGAGTTGCACTGAAAAACTTAGAATTTACTGAAAAACCCGCATTAGACGAAATGCACAGTGTAGTACATTGTATATGAGTGAGTTGCACTGAAAAACTTAGAATTTATTGAAAAACACGCATTAGACGAAATGCACAGTGTAGTACATTGTATATGAGTGAGTTGCACTGAAAAACTTAGAATTTACTGAAAAACCCGCATTAGACGAAATGCACAGTGTAGTACATTGTATATGAGTGAGTTGCACTGAAAAACTTAGAATTTACTGAAAAACCCGCATCAGACGAAATGCATAGTGTAGTACATTGTATATGAGTGAGTTACACTGAAAAAATTAGAATTTACTGAAAAACCCGCATTAGACGAAATGCACAGTGTAGTACATAGTATATGAGTGAGTTGCACTGAAAAACTTAGAATTTACTGAAAAACCCGCATTAGACGAAATGCACAGTGTAGTACATAGTATATGAGTGAGTTGCACTGAAAAACTTAGAATTTACTGAAAAACCCGCATTAGACGAAATGCACAGTGTAGTACATTGTATATGAGTGAGTTGCACTGAAAAATTTAGAATTTACTGAAAAACCCGCATTAGACGAAATGCACAGTGTAGTACATTGTATATGAGTGAGTTGCACTGAAAAACTTAGAATTTACTGAAAAACCCGCATTAGACGAAATGCACAGTGTAGTACATTGTATATGAGTGAGTTGCACTGAAAAACTTAGAATTTACTGAAAAACCCGCATTAGACGAAATGCACAGTGTAGTACATTGTATATGAGTGAGTTGCACTGAAAAACTTAGAATTTACTGAAAAACCCGCATTAGATGAAATGCACAGTGTAGTACATTGTATATGAGTGAGTTGCACTGAAAAAATTAGAATTTACTGAAAAACCCGCATTAGACGAAATGCACAGTGTAGTACATTGTATATGAGTGAGTTGCACTGAAAAACTTAGAATTTACTGAAAAACCCGCATTAGACGAAATACACAGTGTAGTACATTGTATATGAGTGAGTTGCACTGAAAAACTTAGAATTTACTGAAAAACCCGCATTAGACGAAATGAACAGTGTAGTACATTGTATATGAGTGAGTTGCACTGAAAATAGTAGAATTTACTGAAAAACCCGCATTAGACGAAATGTACAGTGTAGTACATATATATGAGTGAGTTGCACTAACAAACTTAGAATTTACTGAAAAACCTGCATTAGACGAAATGCACAGTGGAGTACATAGTATATGAGTGAGTTGCACTGAAAAACTTAGAATTTACTGAAAAACCCGCATTAGACGAAATGCACAGTGTAGTACATTGTATATGAGTGAGTTGCACTGAAAAACTTAGAATTTACTGAAAAACCTGCATTAGACGAAATGAACAGTGTAGTACATTGTATATGAGTGAGTTGCACTGAAAAACGTAGAATTTACTGAAAAACCCGCTTTAGACGAAATGCACAGTGTAGTACATTGTATATGAGTGAGTTGCACTGAAAAACTTAGAATTTACTGAAAAACCCGCATTAGACGAAATGCACAGTGTAGTACATTGTATATGAGTGAGTTGCACTGAAAAACTTAGAATTTACTGAAAAACCCGCATTAGACGAAATGCACAGTGTAGTACATTGTATATGAGTGAGTTGCACTGAAAAACTTAGAATTTACTGAAAAACCCGCATTAGACGAAATGTACAGTGTAGTACATAGTATATGAGTGAGTTGCACTGAAAAACTTAGAATTTACTGAAAAACCTGCATTAGACGAAATGCACAGTGTAGTACATAGTATATGAGTGAGTTGCACTGAAAAACTTAGAATTTACTGAAAAACCCGCATTAGACGACATGCACAGTGTAGTACATTGTATATGAGTGAGTTGCACTGAAAAACTTAGAATTTACTGAAAAACCCGCATTAGACGAAATGAACAGTGTAGTACATTGTATATGAGGGAGTTGCACTGAAAAAAGTAGAATTTACTGAAAAACCCACTTTAGACGAAATGCACAGTGTAGTACATTGTATATGAGTGAGTTGCACTGAAAAACTTAGAATTTACTGAAAAACCCACATTAGACGAAATGCACAGTGTAGTACATTGTATAAGAGTGAGTTGCACTGAAAAACTCAGAATTTACTGAAAAACCCGCATTAGACGAAATGCACAGTGTAGTACATTGTATATGAGTGAGTTGCACGGAAAAACTTAGAATTTACTTAAAAACCCGCATTAGACGAAATGTACAGTGTAGTACATTGTATATGAGTGAGTTGCACTGAAAAACTTAGAATTTACTGAAAAACCCGCATTAGACGAAATGCACAGTGTAGTACATGTATATGAGTGAGTTGCACTGAAAAACTTAGAATTTACTGAAAAAGCCGCATTAGACGAAATGCACAGTGTAGTACATTGTATATGAGTGAGTTGCACTGAAAAACTTAGAATTTACTGAAAAATCCGCATTAGACAAAATGCACAGTGTAGTACATTGTATATGAGTGAGTTGCACTGAAAAACTTAGAATTTACTGAAAATCCCGCATTAGACGAAATGCACAGTGTAGTACATTGTATATGAGTGAGTTGCACTGAAAAACTTAGAATTTACTGAAAAACCCGCATTAGACGAAATGCACAGTGTAGTACATAGTATATGAGTGAATTGCACTGAAAAACTTAGAATTTACTGAAAAACCCGCATTAGACGAAATGCACAGTGTAGTACATTGTATATGAGTGAGTTGCACTGAAAAATTTAGAATTTACTGAAAAACCCGCATTAGACGAAATGCACAGTGTAGTACATTGTATATGAGTGAGTTGCATTGAAAAACTTAGAATTTACTGAAAAACCCGCATTAGACGAAATGCACAGTGTAGTACATTGTATATGAGTGAGTTGCACTGAAAAACTTAGAATTTACTGAAAAACCCGCATTAGACGAAATGCACAGTGTAGTACATTGTATATGAGTGAGTTGCACTGAAAAACTTAGAATTTACTGAAAAACCCGCATTAGAGGAAATGCACAGTGTAGTACATTGTATATGAGTGAGTTGCACTGAAAAACTTAGAATTTACTGAAAAACCCGCATTAGACGAAATGCACAGTGTAGTACATTGTATATGAGTGAGTTGCACTGAAAAACTTAGAATTTACTGAAAAACCCGCATTAGACGAAATACACAGTGTAGTACATTGTATATGAGTGAGTTGCACTGAAAAACTTAGAATTTACTGAAAAACCCGCATTAGACGAAATGCACAGTGTAGTACATTGTATATGAGTGAGTTGCACTGAAAAACTTAGAATTTACTGAAAAACCCGCATTAGACGAAATGTACAGTGTAGTACATAGTATATGAGTGAGTTGCACTAAAAAACTTAGAATTTACTGAAAAACCTGCATTAGACGAAATGCACAGTGGAGTACATAGTATATGAGTGAGTTGCACTGAAAAACTTAGAATTTACTGAAAAACCCGCATTAGACGAAATGCACAGTGTAGTACATTGTATATGAGTGAGTTGCACTGAAAACTTAGAATTTACTGAAAAACCCGCATTAGACGAAATGAACAGTGTAGTACATTGTATATGAGTGAGTTGCACTGAAAAACTTAGAATTTACTGAAAAACCCGCTTTAGACGAAATGCACAGTGTAGTACATTGTATATGAGTGAGTTGCACTGAAAAACTTAGAATTTACTGAAAAACCCGCATTAGACGAAATGCACAGTGTAGTACATTGTATATGAGTGAGTTGCACTGAAAAACTTAGAATTTACTGAAAAACCCGCATTAGACGAAATGCACAGTTTAGTACATTGTATATGAGTGAGTTGAACTGAAAAACTTAGAATTTACTGAAAAACCCGCATCAGACGAAATGCACAGTGTAGTACATTGTATATGAGTGAGTTGCACTGAAAAAATTAGAATTTACTGAAAAACCCGCATTAGACGAAATGCACAGTGTAGTACATAGTATATGAGTGAGTTGCACTGAAAAACTTAGAATTTACTGAAAAACCCGCATTAGACGAAATGCACAGTGTAGTACATTGTATATGAGTGAGTTGCACTGAAAAACTTAGAATTTACTGAAAAACCCGCATTAGACGAAATGCACAGTGTAGTACATGTATATGAGTGAGTTGCACTGAAAAACTTAGAATTTACTGAAAAACCCGCATTAGACGAAATGCACAGTGTAGTACATTGTATATGAGTGAGTTGCACTGAAAAACTTAGAATTTACTGAAAAACCCGCATTAGACGAAATGCACAGTGTAGTACATTGTATATGAGTGAGTTGCACTGAAAAACTTAGAATTTACTGAAAATCCCGCATTAGACGAAATGCACAGTGTAGTACATTGTATATGAGTGAGTTGCACTGAAAAACTTAGAATTTACTGAAAAACCCGCATTAGACGAAATGCACAGTGTAGTACATAGTATATGAGTGAATTGCACTGAAAAACTTAGAATTTACTGCAAAACCCGCATTAGACGAAATGCACAGTGTAGTACATTGTATATGAGTGAGTTGCACTGAAAAACTTAGAATTTACTGAAAAACCCAGATTAGACGAAATGCACAGTGTAGTACATTGTATATGAGTGAGTTGCACTGAAAAACTTAGAATTTACTGAAAAACCCGCATCAGACGAAATGCACAGTGTAGTACATTGTATATGAGTGAGTTGCACTGAAAAAATTAGAATTTACTGAAAAACCCGCATTAGACGAAATGCACAGTGTAGTACATAGTATATGAGTGAGTTGCACTGAAAAACTTAGAATTTACTGAAAAACCCGCATTAGACGAAATGCACAGTATAGTACATAGTATATGAGTGAGTTGCACTGAAAAACTTAGAATTTACTGAAAAACCCGCATTAGACGAAATGCACAGTGTAGTACATTGTATATGAGTGAGTTGCACTGAAAAATTTAGAATTTACCATAAAACCCGCATTAGACGAAATGCACAGTGTAGTACATTGTATATGAGTGAGTTGCACTGAAAAACTTAGAATTTACTGAAAAACCCGCATTAGACGAAATGCACAGTGTAGTACATTGTATATGAGTGAGTTGCACTGAAAAACTTAGAATTTACTGAAAAACCCGCATTAGACGAAATGCACAGTGTAGTACATTGTATATGAGTGAGTTGCACTGAAAAACTTAGAATTTACTGAAAAACCTGCATTAGACGAAATGCACAGTGTAGTACATTGTATATGAGTGAGTTGCACTGAAAAACTTAGAATTTACTGAAAAACCTGCATTAGACGAAATGCACAGTGGAGTACATAGTATATGAGTGAGTTGCACTGAAAAACTTAGAATTTACTGAAAAACCCGAATTAGACGAAATGCACAGTGTAGTACATTGTATATGAGTGAGTTGCACTGAAAAACTTAGAATTTACTGAAAAACCCGCATTAGACGAAATGAACAGTGTAGTACATTGTATATGAGTGAGTTGCACTGAAAAACGTAGAATTTACTGAAAAACCCGCTTTAGACGAAATGCACAGTGTAGTACATTGTATATGAGTGAGTTGCACTGAAAAACTTAGAATTTACTGAAAAACCCGCATTAGACGAAATGCACAGTGTAGTACATTGTATATGAGTGAGTTGCACTGAAAAACTTAGAATTTACTGAAAAACCCGCATTAGACGAAATGCACAGTGTAGTACATAGTATATGAGTGAATTGCACTGAAAAACTTAGAATTTACTGAAAAACCCGCATTAGACGAAATGCACAGTGTAGTACATTGTATATGAGTGAGTTGCACTGAAAAACTTAGAATTTACTGAAAAAACCCACATTAGACGAAATGCACAGTGTAGTACAATTGTATATGAGTGAGTTGCACTGAAAAACTTAGAAATTTACTGAAAAACCCGCATCAGACGAAATGCACAGTGTAGTACATTGTATTGAGTGAGTTGCACTGAAAAACTTAGAATTTACTGAAAAACCCGCATTAGACGAAATGCACAGTGTAGTACATAGTATATGAGTGAGTTGCACTGAAAAACTTAGAATTTACTGAAAAACCCGCATTAGACGAAATGCACAGTGTAGTACATAGTATATGAGTGAGTTGCACTGAAAAACTTAGAATTTACTGAAAAAACCCGCATTAGACGAAATGCACAGTGTAGTACATTGTATATGAGTGAGTTGCACTGAAAAATTTAGAATTTACCAAAAAACCCGCATTAGACGAAATGCACAGTGTAGTAAATTGTATATGAGTGAGTTGCACTGAAAAACTTAGAATTTACTGAAAAACCCGCATTAGACGAAATGCACAGTGTAGTACATTGTATATGAGTGAGTTGCACTGAAAAACTTAGATTTACTGAAAAACCCGCATTAGACGAAATGCACAGTGTAGTACATTGTATATGAGTGAGTTGCACTGAAAAACTTAGAATTTACTGAAAAACCTGCATTAGACGAAATGCACAGTGTAGTACATTGTATATGAGTGAGTTGCACTGAAAAACTTAGAATTTACTGAAAAACCCGCATTAGACGAAATGCACAGTGTAGTACATTGTATTTGAGTGAGTTGCACTGAAAAACTTAGAATTTACTGAAAAACCCGCATTAGACGAAATACACAGTGTAGTACATTGTATATGAGTGAGTTGCACTGAAAAACTTAGAATTTACTGAAAAACCCGCATTAGACGAAATGCACAGTGTAGTACATTGTATATGAGTGAGTTGCACTGAAATACTTAGAATTTACTGAAAAACCCGCATTAGACGAAATGCACAGTGTAGTACATTGTATATGAGTGAGTTGCACTGAAAAACTTAGAATTTACTGAAAAACCCGCATTAGACGAAATGCACAGTGTAGTACATTGTATATGAGTGAGTTGCACTGAAAAACTTAGAATTTACTGAAAAACCCGCATTAGACGAAATGCACAGTGTAGTACATTGTATATGAGTGAGTTGCACTGAAAAACTTAGAATTTACTGAAAAACCCGCATTAGACAAAATGCACAGTGTAGTACATAGTATATGAGTGAGTTGCACTGAAAAACTTAGAATTTACTGAAAAACCCGCATTAGACGAAATGCACAGTGTAGTACATTGTATATGAGTGAGTTGCACTGAAAAATTTAGAATTTACCAAAAAACCCGCATTAGACGAAATGCACAGTGTAGTACATTGTATATGAGTGAGTTGCACTGAAAAACTTAGCATTTACTGAAAAACCCGCATTAGACGAAATACACAGTGTAGTACATTGTATATGAGTGAGTTGCACTGAAAAACTTAGAATTTACTGAAAAACCCGCATTAGACGAAATGCACGGTGTAGTACATGTATATGAGTGAGTTGCACTGAAAAACTTAGAATTTACTGAAAAACCCGCATTAGACGAAATGCACAGTGTAGTACATTGTATATGAGTGAGTTGCACTGAAAAACTTAGAATTTACTGAAAATCCCGCATTAGACGAAATGCACAGTATAGTACATAGTATATGAGTGAGTTGCACTGAAAAACTTAGAATTTACTGAAAAACCCGCATTAGACGAAATGCACAGTGTAGTACATTGTATATGAGTGAGTTGCACTGAAAAATTTAGAATTTACCAAAAAACCCGCATTAGACGAAATGCACAGTGTAGTACATTGTATATGAGTGAGTTGCACTGAAAAACTTAGAATTTACTGAAAAACCCGCATTAGAGGAAATGCACAGTGTAGTACATTGTATATGAGTGAGTTGCACTGAAAAATTTAGAATTTACCAAAAAACCCGCATTAGACGAAATGCACAGTGTAGTACATTGTATATGAGTGAGTTGCACTGAAAAACTTAGAATTTACTGAAAAACCCGCATTAGACGAAATGCACAGTGTAGTACATTGTATATGAGTGAGTTGCACTGAAAACTTAGAATTTACTGAAAAACCTGCATTAGACGAAATGCACAGTGGAGTACATAGTATATGAGTGAGTTGCACTGAAAAACTTAGAATTTACTGAAAAACCCGCATTAGACGAAATGAACAGTGTTGTACATTGTATATGAGTGAGTTGCACTGAAAAAGGTAGAATTTACTGAAAAACCGCTTTAGACGAAATGCACAGTGTAGTACATTGTATATGAGTGAGTTGCACTGAAAAACTTAGAATTTACTGAAAAACCCGCATTAGAC
>NW_028227291.1:1654449-1702461 GCF_978045245.1 Mus caroli | reverse complement strand
GTGAGTTGCACTGAAAAACTTAGAATTTACTGAAAAACCCGCATTAGACGAAATGCACAGTGTAGTACATTGTATATGAGTGAGTTGCACTGAAAAACTTAGAATTTACTGAAAAACCCGCATTAGACGAAATGCACAGTGTAGTACATTGTATATGAGTGAGTTGCACTGAAAAACTTAGAATTTACTGAAAAACCCGCATTAGACGAAATGTACAGTGTAGTACATAGTATATGAGTGAGTTGCACTGAAAAACTTAGAATTTACTGAAAAACCCGCATTAGACGAAATGCACTGTGTAGTACATTGTATATGAGTGAGTTGCACTGAAAAACTTAGAATTTACTGAAAAACCCGCATTAGACGTAATGCACAGTGTAGTACATTGTATATGAGTGAGTAGCACTGAAAAACTTAGAATTTACTGAAAAACCCGCATTAGACGAAATGCCCAGTGTAGTACATTGTATATTAGTGAGTTGCACTGAAAAACTTAGAATTTACTGAAAAACCCGCATTAGACGAAATGCACAGTGTAGTACATTGTATATGAGTGAGTTGCACTGAAAAACTTACAATTTACTGAAAAACCCGCATTAGACGAAATGCACAGTGTAGTACATTGTATATGAGTGAGTTGCACTGAAAAACTTAGAATTTACTGAAAAACCCGCATTAGACGAAATGCACAGTGTAGTACATTGTATATGAGTGAGTTGCACTAAAAAAATTAGAATTTACTGAAAAACCCGCATTAGACGAAATGCACAGTGTAGTACATTGTATATGAGTGAGTTGCACTGAAAAACCTAGAATTTACTGAAAAATCCGCATTAGACTAAATGCACAGTGTAGTACATTGTATATGAGTGAGTTGCACTGAAAAACTTAGAATTTACTGAAAAACCCGCATTAGACGAAATGCACAATGTAGTACATTGTATATGAGTGAGTTGCACTGAAAAACTTAGAATTTACTGAAAAACCCGCATTAGACGAAATGCACAGTGTAGTACATTGAATATGAGTGAGTTGCACTGAAAAACTTAGAATTTAGTGAAAAACCCGCCTTAGACGAAATGTACAGTGTAGTACATAGTATATGAGTGAGTTGCACTGAAAACTTAGAATTTACTGAAAAACCCGCATTAGACGAAATGCACAGTGTAGTACATAGTATATGAGTGAGTTGCACTGAAAAACTTAGAATTTACTGAAAAAACCCGCATTAGACGAAATGCACAGTGTAGTACATTGTATATGAGTGAGTTGCACTGAAAAACTTAGAATTTACTGAAAAACCCGCATTAGAAGAAATGCACAGTGTAGTACATTGTATATGAGTGAGTTGCACTGAAAAACTTAGAATTTACTGAAAAACCCGCATTAGACGAAATGCAGAGTGTAGTACATTGTATATGAGTGAGTTGCACTAAAAAATTTAGAATTTACTGAAAAACCCGCATTAGACGAAATGCAGAGTGTAGTACATTGTATATGAGTGAGTTGCACTAAAAAATTTAGAATTTACTGAAAAACCCGCATTAGACGAAATGCACAGTGTAGTACATTGTATATGAGTGAGTTGCACTGAAAAACTTAGAATTTACTGAAAAACCCGCATTAGACGAAATGCACAGTGTAGTACATTGTATATGAGTGAGTTGCACTGAAAAACTTAGAATTTACTGAAAAACCCGCATTAGATGAAATGCACAGTGTAGTACATTGTATATGAGTGAGTTGCACTGAAAAACTTAGAATTTACTGAAAAACCCGCATTAGACGAAATGCACAGTGTCGTACATTGTATATGAGTGAGTTGCACTGAAAAACTTAGAATTTAGTGAAAAACCCGCCTTAGACGAAATGTACAGTGTAGTACATAGTATATGAGTGAGTTGCACTGAAAAACTTAGAATTTAGTGAAAAACCCGCCTTAGACGAAATGCACAGTGTAGTACATAGTATATGAGTGAGTTGCACTGAAAAACTTAGAATTTACTGAAAAACCCGCATTAGACGAAATGCACAGTGTAGTACATTGTATATGAGTGAGTTGCACTGAAAAACTTAGAATTTACTGAAAAACCCGCATTAGAAGAAATGCACAGTGTAGTACATTGTATATGAGTGAGTTGCACTGAAAAACTTAGAATTTACTGAAAAACCCGCATTAGACGAAATGCAGAGTGTAGTACATTGTATATGAGTGAGTTGCACTGAAAAACTTAGAATTTACTGAAAAACCCGCATTAGACGAAATGCACAGTGTAGTACATTGTATATGAGTGAGTTGCACTGAAAAACTTAGAATTTACTGAAAAACACGCATTAGACGAAATGCACAGTGTAGTACATTGTATATGAGTGAGTTGCACTGAAAAACTTAGAATTTACTGAAAAACCCGCATTAGACGAAATGCACAGTGTAGTACATTGTATATGAGTGACTTGCACTGAAAAACTTAGAATTTACTGAAAAACCCGCATTAGACAAAATTCACAGTGTAGTACATAGTATATGAGTGAGTTGCACTGAAAAACTTAGAATTTACTGAAAAACCCGCATTAGACGAAATGCACAGTGTAGTACATTGTATATGAGTGAGTTGCACTGAAAAACTTAGAATTTACTGAAAAACCCGCATTAGACGAAATGCACAGTGTAGTACATTGTATATGAGTGAGTTGCACTGAAAAACTTAGAATTTACTGAAAAACCCGCATTAGACGAAATGCACAGTGTAGTACATTGTATATGAGTGAGTTGCACTGAAAAACTTAGAATTTACTGAAAAACACGCATTAGACGAAATGCACAGTGTAGTACATTGTATATGAGTGAGTTGCACTGAAAAACTTAGAATTTACTGAAAAACCCGCATTAGACGAAATGCACAGTGTAGTACATTGTATATGAGTGAGTTGCACTGAAAAACTTAGAATTTACTGAAAAACCCGCATTAGACGAAATGCACAGTGTAGTACATTGTATATGAGTGAGTTGCACTGAAAAACTTAGAATTTACTGAAAAACCCGCATTAGACGAAATGTACAGTGTAGTACATAGTATATGAGTGAGTTGCACTGAAAAACTTAGAATTTACTGAAAAACCCGCATTAGACGAAATGCACAGTGTAGTACATAGTATATGAGTGAGTTGCACTGAAAAACTTAGAATTTACTGAAAAACCCGCATTAGACGAAATGCACAGTGTAGTACATTGTATATGAGTGAGTTGCACTGAAAAACTTAGAATTTACTGAAAAAACCCGCATTAGACGAAATGCACAGTGTAGTACATTGTATATGAGTGAGTTGCACTGAAAAACTTAGAATTTACTGAAAAACACGAATTA
Organism: Mus caroli; assembly: GCF_978045245.1. Classification (NCBI taxonomy): domain Eukaryota; kingdom Metazoa; phylum Chordata; class Mammalia; order Rodentia; family Muridae; genus Mus; species Mus caroli. Next base: position 1,699,096 of record NW_028227291.1, on the reverse strand, counting down.
GACGAAATGCACAGTGTAGTACATTGTATATGAGTGAGTTGCACTGAAAAACTTAGAATTTACTGAAAAACCCGCATTAGACGAAATGCACAGTGTAGTACATAGTATATGAGTGAGTTGCACTGAAAAACTTAGAATTTACTGAAAAACCCGCATTAGACGAAATGCACAGTGTAGTACATTGTATATGAGTGAGTTGCACTGAAAAACTTAGAATTTACTGAAAAACCCGCATTAGACGAAATGCACAGTGTAGTACATTGTATATGAGTGAGTTGCACTGAAAAACTTAGAATTTACTGAAAAACACGCATTAGACGAAATGCACAGTGTAGTACATTGTATATGAGTGAGTTGCACTGAAAAACTTAGAATTTACTGAAAAACCCGCATTAGAAGAAATGCACAGTGTAGTACATTGTATATGAGTGAGTTGCACTGAAAAACTTAGAATTTACTGAAAAACCCGCATTAGACGAAATGCACAGTGTAGTACATTGTATATGAGTGAGTTGCACTGAAAAACTTAGAATTTACTGAAAAACCCGCATTAGATGAAATGCACAGTGTAGTACATTGTATATGAGTGAGTTGCACTGAAAAACTTAGAATTTACTGAAAAACCCGCATTAGACGAAATGCACAGTGTCGTACATTGTATATGAGTGAGTTGCACTGAAAAACTTAGAATTTAGTGAAAAACCCGCCTTAGACGAAATGTACAGTGTAGTACATAGTATATGAGTGAGTTGCACTGAAAAACTTAGAATTTAGTGAAAAACCCGCCTTAGACGAAATGCACAGTGTAGTACATAGTATATGAGTGAGTTGCACTGAAAAACTTAGAATTTACTGAAAAACCCGCATTAGACGAAATGCACAGTGTAGTACATTGTATATGAGTGAGTTGCACTGAAAAACTTAGAATTTACTGAAAAACCCGCATTAGAAGAAATGCACAGTGTAGTACATTGTATATGAGTGAGTTGCACTGAAAAACTTAGAATTTACTGAAAAACCCGCATTAGACGAAATGCAGAGTGTAGTACATTGTATATGAGTGAGTTGCACTGAAAAACTTAGAATTTACTGAAAAACCCGCATTAGACGAAATGCACAGTGTAGTACATTGTATATGAGTGAGTTGCACTGAAAAACTTAGAATTTACTGAAAAACACGCATTAGACGAAATGCACAGTGTAGTACATTGTATATGAGTGAGTTGCACTGAAAAACTTAGAATTTACTGAAAAACCCGCATTAGACGAAATGCACAGTGTAGTACATTGTATATGAGTGAGTTGCACTGAAAAACTTAGAATTTACTGAAAAACCCGCATTAGACAAAATTCACAGTGTAGTACATAGTATATGAGTGAGTTGCACTGAAAAACTTAGAATTTACTGAAAAACCCGCATTAGACGAAATGCACAGTGTAGTACATTGTATATGAGTGAGTTGCACTGAAAAACTTAGAATTTACTGAAAAACCCGCATTAGACGAAATGCACAGTGTAGTACATTGTATATGAGTGAGTTGCACTGAAAAACTTAGAATTTACTGAAAAACCCGCATTAGACGAAATGCACAGTGTAGTACATTGTATATGAGTGAGTTGCACTGAAAAACTTAGAATTTACTGAAAAACACGCATTAGACGAAATGCACAGTGTAGTACATTGTATATGAGTGAGTTGCACTGAAAAACTTAGAATTTACTGAAAAACCCGCATTAGACGAAATGCACAGTGTAGTACATTGTATATGAGTGAGTTGCACTGAAAAACTTAGAATTTACTGAAAAACCCGCATTAGACGAAATGCACAGTGTAGTACATTGTATATGAGTGAGTTGCACTGAAAAACTTAGAATTTACTGAAAAACCCGCATTAGACGAAATGTACAGTGTAGTACATAGTATATGAGTGAGTTGCACTGAAAAACTTAGAATTTACTGAAAAACCCGCATTAGACGAAATGCACAGTGTAGTACATAGTATATGAGTGAGTTGCACTGAAAAACTTAGAATTTACTGAAAAACCCGCATTAGACGAAATGCACAGTGTAGTACATTGTATATGAGTGAGTTGCACTGAAAAACTTAGAATTTACTGAAAAACCCGCATTAGACGAAATGCACAGTGTAGTACATTGTATATGAGTGAGTTGCACTGAAAAACTTAGAATTTACTGAAAAACACGAATTAGACGAAATGCACAGTGTAGTACATTGTATATGAGTGAGTTGCACTGAAAAACTTAGAATTTACTGAAAAACCCGCATTAGACGAAATGCACAGTGTAGTACATAGTATATGAGTGAGTTGCACTGAAAAACTTAGAATTTACTGAAAAACCCGCATTAGACGAAATGCACAGTGTAGTACATTGTATATGAGTGAGTTGCACTGAAAAACTTAGAATTTACTGAAAAACCCGCATTAGACGAAATGCACAGTGTAGTACATTGTATATGAGTGAGTTGCACTGAAAAACTTAGAATTTACTGAAAAACACGCATTAGACGAAATGCACAGTGTAGTACATTGTATATGAGTGAGTTGCACTGAAAAACTTAGAATTTACTGAAAAACCCGCATTAGAAGAAATGCACAGTGTAGTACATTGTATATGAGTGAGTTGCACTGAAAAACTTAGAATTTACTGAAAAACCCGCATTAGACGAAATGCAGAGTGTAGTACATTGTATATGAGTGAGTTGCACTGAAAAACTTAGAATTTACTGAAAAACCCGCATTAGACGAAATGCACAGTGTAGTACATTGTATATGAGTGAGTTGCACTGAAAAACTTAGAATTTACTGAAAAACACGCATTAGACGAAATGCACAGTGTAGTACATTGTATATGAGTGAGTTGCACTGAAAAACTTAGAATTTACTGAAAAACCCGCATTAGACGAAATGCACAGTGTAGTACATTGTATATGAGTGAGTTGCACTGAAAAACTTAGAATTTACTGAAAAACCCGCATTAGACGAAATGCACAGTTTAGTACATTGTATATGAGTGAGTTGCACTGAAAAACTTAGAATTTACTGAAAAACCCGCATTAGACGAAATGCACAGTGTAGTACATTGTATATGAGTGAGTTGCACTGAAAAACTTAGAATTTACTGAAAAACCCGCATTAGACGATATGCACAGTGTAGTACATTGTATATGAGTGAGTTGCACTGAAAAACTTAGAATTTACTGAAAAACCCGCATTAGACGAAATGCACAGTGTAGTACATTGTATATGAGTGAGTTGCACTGAAAAACTTAGAATTTACTGAAAAACCCGCATCAGACGAAATGCACAGTGTAGTACATTGTATATGAGTGAGTTGCACTGAAAAACTTAGAATTTACTGAAAAACCCGCTTTAGACGAAATGCACAGTGTAGTACATAGTATATGAGTGAGTTGCACTGAAAAACTTAGAATTTACTGAAAAACCCGCATTAGACGAAATGCACAGTGTAGTACATAGTATATGAGTGAGTTGCACTGAAAAACTTAGAATTTACTGAAAAACCCGCATTAGACGAAATGCACAGTTTAGTACATTGTATATGAGTGAGTTGCACTGAAAAATTTAGAATTTACTGAAAAACCCGCATTAGACGAAATGCACAGTGTAGTACATTGTATATGAGTGAGTTGCACTGAAAAACTTAGAATTTACTGAAAAACCCGCATTAGACGAAATGCACAGTGTAGTACATTGCATATGAGTGAGTTGCACTGAAAAACTTAGAATTTACTGAAAAACCCGCATTAGATGAAATGCACAGTGTAGTACATTGTATATGAGTGAGTTGCACTGAAAAACTTAGAATTTACTGAAAAACCCGCATTAGAAGAAATGCACAGTGTAGTACATTGTATATGAGTGAGTTGCACTGAAAAACTTAGAATTTACTGAAAAACCCGCATTAGACGAAATGCAGAGTGTAGTACATTGTATATGAGTGAGTTGCACTGAAAAACTTAGAATTTACTGAAAAACCCGCATTAGACGAAATGCACAGTGTAGTACATTGTATATGAGTGAGTTGCACTGAAAAACTTAGAATTTACTGAAAAACACGCATTAGACGAAATGCACAGTGTAGTACATTGTATATGAGTGAGTTGCACTGAAAAACTTAGAATTTACTGAAAAACCCGCATTAGACGAAATGCACAGTGTAGTACATTGTATATGAGTGAGTTGCACTGAAAAACTTAGAATTTACTGAAAAACCCGCATTAGACGAAATGCACAGTTTAGTACATTGTATATGAGTGAGTTGCACTGAAAAACTTAGAATTTACTGAAAAACACGCATTAGACGAAATGCACAGTGTAGTACATTGTATATGAGTGAGTTGCACTGAAAAACTTAGAATTTACTGAAAAACCCGCATTAGACGATATGCACAGTGTAGTACATTGTATATGAGTGAGTTGCACTGAAAAACTTAGAATTTACTGAAAAACCCGCATTAGACGAAATGCACAGTGTAGTACATTGTATATGAGTGAGTTGCACTGAAAAACTTAGAATTTACTGAAAAACCCGCATCAGACGAAATGCACAGTGTAGTACATTGTATATGAGTGAGTTGCACTGAAAAACTTAGAATTTACTGAAAAACCCGCTTTAGACGAAATGCACAGTGTAGTACATAGTATATGAGTGAGTTGCACTGAAAAACTTAGAATTTACTGAAAAACCCGCATTAGACGAAATGCACAGTGTAGTACATAGTATATGAGTGAGTTGCACTGAAAAACTTAGAATTTACTGAAAAACCCGCATTAGACGAAATGCACAGTGTAGTACATTGTATATGAGTGAGTTGCACTAAAAAATTTAGAATTTACTGAAAAACCCGCATTAGACGAAATGCACAGTGTAGTACATTGTATATGAGTGAGTTGCACTGAAAAACTTAGAATTTACTGAAAAACCCGCATTAGACGAAATGCACAGTGTAGTACATTGTATATGAGTGAGTTGCACTGAAAAACTTAGAATTTACTGAAAAACCCGCATTAGATGAAATGCACAGTGTAGTACATTGTATATGAGTGAGTTGCACTGAAAAACTTAGAATTTACTGAAAAACCCGCATTAGACGAAATGCACAGTGTCGTACATTGTATATGAGTGATTGCACTGAAAAACTTAGAATTTAGTGAAAAACCCGCCTTAGACGAAATGTACAGTGTAGTACATAGTATATGAGTGAGTTGCACTGAAAAACTTAGAATTTACTGAAAAACCCGCATTAGACGAAATGCACAGTGTAGTACATAGTATATGAGTGAGTTGCACTGAAAAACTTAGAATTTACTGAAAAACACGAATTAGACGAAATGCACAGTGTAGTACATTGTATATGAGTGAGTTGCACTGAAAAACTTAGAATTTACTGAAAAACCCGCATTAGACGAAATGCACAGTGTAGTACATAGTATATGAGTGAGTTGCACTGAAAAACTTAGAATTTACTGAAAAACCCGCATTAGACGAAATGCACAGTGTAGTACATTGTATATGAGTGAGTTGCACTGAAAAACTTAGAATTTACTGAAAAACCCGCATTAGACGAAATGCACAGTGTAGTACATTGTATATGAGTGAGTTGCACTGAAAAACTTAGAATTTACTGAAAAACACGCATTAGACGAAATGCACAGTGTAGTACATTGTATATGAGTGAGTTGCACTGAAAAACTTAGAATTTACTGAAAAACCCGCATTAGAAGAAATGCACAGTGTAGTACATTGTATATGAGTGAGTTGCACTGAAAAACTTAGAATTTACTGAAAAACCCGCATTAGACGAAATGCACAGTGTAGTACATTGTATATGAGTGAGTTGCACTGAAAAACTTAGAATTTACTGAAAAACCCGCATTAGATGAAATGCACAGTGTAGTACATTGTATATGAGTGAGTTGCACTGAAAAACTTAGAATTTACTGAAAAACCCGCATTAGACGAAATGCACAGTGTCGTACATTGTATATGAGTGAGTTGCACTGAAAAACTTAGAATTTAGTGAAAAACCCGCCTTAGACGAAATGTACAGTGTAGTACATAGTATATGAGTGAGTTGCACTGAAAAACTTAGAATTTAGTGAAAAACCCGCCTTAGACGAAATGCACAGTGTAGTACATAGTATATGAGTGAGTTGCACTGAAAAACTTAGAATTTACTGAAAAACCCGCATTAGACGAAATGCACAGTGTAGTACATTGTATATGAGTGAGTTGCACTGAAAAACTTAGAATTTACTGAAAAACCCGCATTAGAAGAAATGCACAGTGTAGTACATTGTATATGAGTGAGTTGCACTGAAAAACTTAGAATTTACTGAAAAACCCGCATTAGACGAAATGCAGAGTGTAGTACATTGTATATGAGTGAGTTGCACTGAAAAACTTAGAATTTACTGAAAAACCCGCATTAGACGAAATGCACAGTGTAGTACATTGTATATGAGTGAGTTGCACTGAAAAACTTAGAATTTACTGAAAAACACGCATTAGACGAAATGCACAGTGTAGTACATTGTATATGAGTGAGTTGCACTGAAAAACTTAGAATTTACTGAAAAACCCGCATTAGACGAAATGCACAGTGTAGTACATTGTATATGAGTGAGTTGCACTGAAAAACTTAGAATTTACTGAAAAACCCGCATTAGACAAAATTCACAGTGTAGTACATAGTATATGAGTGAGTTGCACTGAAAAACTTAGAATTTACTGAAAAACCCGCATTAGACGAAATGCACAGTGTAGTACATTGTATATGAGTGAGTTGCACTGAAAAACTTAGAATTTACTGAAAAACCCGCATTAGACGAAATGCACAGTGTAGTACATTGTATATGAGTGAGTTGCACTGAAAAACTTAGAATTTACTGAAAAACCCGCATTAGACGAAATGCACAGTGTAGTACATTGTATATGAGTGAGTTGCACTGAAAAACTTAGAATTTACTGAAAAACACGCATTAGACGAAATGCACAGTGTAGTACATTGTATATGAGTGAGTTGCACTGAAAAACTTAGAATTTACTGAAAAACCCGCATTAGACGAAATGCACAGTGTAGTACATTGTATATGAGTGAGTTGCACTGAAAAACTTAGAATTTACTGAAAAACCCGCATTAGACGAAATGCACAGTTTAGTACATTGTATATGAGTGAGTTGCACTGAAAAACTTAGAATTTACTGAAAAACACGCATTAGACGAAATGCACAGTGTAGTACATTGTATATGAGTGAGTTGCACTGAAAAACTTAGAATTTACTGAAAAACCCGCATTAGACGATATGCACAGTGTAGTACATTGTATATGAGTGAGTTGCACTGAAAAACTTAGAATTTACTGAAAAACCCGCATTAGACGAAATGCACAGTGTAGTACATTGTATATGAGTGAGTTGCACTGAAAAACTTAGAATTTACTGAAAAACCCGCATCAGACGAAATGCACAGTGTAGTACATTGTATATGAGTGAGTTGCACTGAAAAACTTAGAATTTACTGAAAAACCCGCTTTAGACGAAATGCACAGTGTAGTACATAGTATATGAGTGAGTTGCACTGAAAAACTTAGAATTTACTGAAAAACCCGCATTAGACGAAATGCACAGTGTAGTACATAGTATATGAGTGAGTTGCACTGAAAAACTTAGAATTTACTGAAAAACCCGCATTAGACGAAATGCACAGTGTAGTACATTGTATATGAGTGAGTTGCACTAAAAAATTTAGAATTTACTGAAAAACCCGCATTAGACGAAATGCACAGTGTAGTACATTGTATATGAGTGAGTTGCACTGAAAAACTTAGAATTTACTGAAAAACCCGCATTAGACGAAATGCACAGTGTAGTACATTGTATATGAGTGAGTTGCACTGAAAAACTTAGAATTTACTGAAAAACCCGCATTAGATGAAATGCACAGTGTAGTACATTGTATATGAGTGAGTTGCACTGAAAAACTTAGAATTTACTGAAAAACCCGCATTAGACGAAATGCACAGTGTCGTACATTGTATATGAGTGATTGCACTGAAAAACTTAGAATTTAGTGAAAAACCCGCCTTAGACGAAATGTACAGTGTAGTACATAGTATATGAGTGAGTTGCACTGAAAAACTTAGAATTTACTGAAAAACCCGCATTAGACGAAATGCACAGTGTAGTACATAGTATATGAGTGAGTTGCACTGAAAAACTTAGAATTTACTGAAAAACACGAATTAGACGAAATGCACAGTGTAGTACATTGTATATGAGTGAGTTGCACTGAAAAACTTAGAATTTACTGAAAAACCCGCATTAGACGAAATGCACAGTGTAGTACATAGTATATGAGTGAGTTGCACTGAAAAACTTAGAATTTACTGAAAAACCCGCATTAGACGAAATGCACAGTGTAGTACATTGTATATGAGTGAGTTGCACTGAAAAACTTAGAATTTACTGAAAAACCCGCATTAGACGAAATGCACAGTGTAGTACATTGTATATGAGTGAGTTGCACTGAAAAACTTAGAATTTACTGAAAAACACGCATTAGACGAAATGCACAGTGTAGTACATTGTATATGAGTGAGTTGCACTGAAAAACTTAGAATTTACTGAAAAACCCGCATTAGAAGAAATGCACAGTGTAGTACATTGTATATGAGTGAGTTGCACTGAAAAACTTAGAATTTACTGAAAAACCCGCATTAGACGAAATGCACAGTGTAGTACATTGTATATGAGTGAGTTGCACTGAAAAACTTAGAATTTACTGAAAAACCCGCATTAGATGAAATGCACAGTGTAGTACATTGTATATGAGTGAGTTGCACTGAAAAACTTAGAATTTACTGAAAAACCCGCATTAGACGAAATGCACAGTGTCGTACATTGTATATGAGTGAGTTGCACTGAAAAACTTAGAATTTACTGAAAAACCCGCATTAGACGAAATGCACAGTGTAGTACATTGTATATGAGTGAGTTGCACTGAAAAACTTAGAATTTACTGAAAAACCCGCATTAGACAAAATTCACAGTGTAGTACATAGTATATGAGTGAGTTGCACTGAAAAACTTAGAATTTACTGAAAAACCCGCATTAGACGAAATGCACAGTGTAGTACATTGTATATGAGTGAGTTGCACTGAAAAACTTAGAATTTACTGAAAAACCCGCATTAGACGAAATGCACAGTGTAGTACATTGTATATGAGTGAGTTGCACTGAAAAACTTAGAATTTACTGAAAAACCCGCATTAGACGAAATGCACAGTGTAGTACATTGTATATGAGTGAGTTGCACTGAAAAACTTAGAATTTACTGAAAAACACGCATTAGACGAAATGCACAGTGTAGTACATTGTATATGAGTGAGTTGCACTGAAAAACTTAGAATTTACTGAAAAACCCGCATTAGACGAAATGCACAGTGTAGTACATTGTATATGAGTGAGTTGCACTGAAAAACTTAGAATTTACTGAAAAACCCGCATTAGACGAAATGCACAGTTTAGTACATTGTATATGAGTGAGTTGCACTGAAAAACTTAGAATTTACTGAAAAACACGCATTAGACGAAATGCACAGTGTAGTACATTGTATATGAGTGAGTTGCACTGAAAAACTTAGAATTTACTGAAAAACCCGCATTAGACGATATGCACAGTGTAGTACATTGTATATGAGTGAGTTGCACTGAAAAACTTAGAATTTACTGAAAAACCCGCATTAGACGAAATGCACAGTGTAGTACATTGTATATGAGTGAGTTGCACTGAAAAACTTAGAATTTACTGAAAAACCCGCATCAGACGAAATGCACAGTGTAGTACATTGTATATGAGTGAGTTGCACTGAAAAACTTAGAATTTACTGAAAAACCCGCTTTAGACGAAATGCACAGTGTAGTACATAGTATATGAGTGAGTTGCACTGAAAAACTTAGAATTTACTGAAAAACCCGCATTAGACGAAATGCACAGTGTAGTACATAGTATATGAGTGAGTTGCACTGAAAAACTTAGAATTTACTGAAAAACCCGCATTAGACGAAATGCACAGTGTAGTACATTGTATATGAGTGAGTTGCACTAAAAAATTTAGAATTTACTGAAAAACCCGCATTAGACGAAATGCACAGTGTAGTACATTGTATATGAGTGAGTTGCACTGAAAAACTTAGAATTTACTGAAAAACCCGCATTAGACGAAATGCACAGTGTAGTACATTGTATATGAGTGAGTTGCACTGAAAAACTTAGAATTTACTGAAAAACCCGCATTAGATGAAATGCACAGTGTAGTACATTGTATATGAGTGAGTTGCACTGAAAAACTTAGAATTTACTGAAAAACCCGCATTAGACGAAATGCACAGTGTCGTACATTGTATATGAGTGATTGCACTGAAAAACTTAGAATTTAGTGAAAAACCCGCCTTAGACGAAATGTACAGTGTAGTACATAGTATATGAGTGAGTTGCACTGAAAAACTTAGAATTTACTGAAAAACCCGCATTAGACGAAATGCACAGTGTAGTACATAGTATATGAGTGAGTTGCACTGAAAAACTTAGAATTTACTGAAAAACACGAATTAGACGAAATGCACAGTGTAGTACATTGTATATGAGTGAGTTGCACTGAAAAACTTAGAATTTACTGAAAAACCCGCATTAGACGAAATGCACAGTGTAGTACATAGTATATGAGTGAGTTGCACTGAAAAACTTAGAATTTACTGAAAAACCCGCATTAGACGAAATGCACAGTGTAGTACATTGTATATGAGTGAGTTGCACTGAAAAACTTAGAATTTACTGAAAAACCCGCATTAGACGAAATGCACAGTGTAGTACATTGTATATGAGTGAGTTGCACTGAAAAACTTAGAATTTACTGAAAAACACGCATTAGACGAAATGCACAGTGTAGTACATTGTATATGAGTGAGTTGCACTGAAAAACTTAGAATTTACTGAAAAACCCGCATTAGAAGAAATGCACAGTGTAGTACATTGTATATGAGTGAGTTGCACTGAAAAACTTAGAATTTACTGAAAAACCCGCATTAGACGAAATGCACAGTGTAGTACATTGTATATGAGTGAGTTGCACTGAAAAACTTAGAATTTACTGAAAAACCCGCATTAGATGAAATGCACAGTGTAGTACATTGTATATGAGTGAGTTGCACTGAAAAACTTAGAATTTACTGAAAAACCCGCATTAGACGAAATGCACAGTGTCGTACATTGTATATGAGTGAGTTGCACTGAAAAACTTAGAATTTAGTGAAAAACAAAAACCCGCATTAGACGAAATGCACAGTGTAGTACATTGTATATGAGTGAGTTGCACTGAAAAACTTAGAATTTACTGAAAAACCTGCATTAGACGAAATGCACAGTGTAGTACATTGTATATGAGTGAGTTGCACTGAAAAACTTAGAATTTACTGAAAAACCCGCATTAGACGAAATGCACAGTGTAGTACATTGTATATGAGTGAGTTGCACTGAAAAACTTAGAATTTACTGAAAAACCCGCATTAGACGAAATACACAGTGTTGTACATTGTATATGAGTGAGTTGCACTGAAAAACTTAGAATTTACTGAAAAACCCGCATTAGACGAAATGCAGAGTGTAGTACATTGTATATGAGTGAGTTGCACTGAAATACTTAGAATTTACTGAAAAACCCGCATTAGACGAAATGCACAGTGTAGTACATTGTATATGAGTGAGTTGCACTGAAAAACTTAGAATTTACTGAAAAACCCGCATTAGACGAAATGCACAGTGTAGTACATTGTATATGAGTGAGTTGCACTGAAAAACTTAGAATTTACTGAAAAACCCGCATTAGACGAAATGCACAGTGTAGTACATTGTATATGAGTGAGTTGCACTGAAAAACTTAGAATTTACTGAAAAACCCGCATTAGAAGAAATGCACAGTGTAGTACATTGTATATGAGTGAGTTGCACTGAAAAACTTAGAATTTACTGGAAAACCCGCATTAGACGAAATGCACAGTGTAGTACATTGTATATGAGTGAGTTGCACTGAAAAACTTAGAATTTACTGAAAATCCCGCATTAGACGAAATGCACAGTGTAGTACATTGTATATGAGTGAGTTGCACTGAAAAACTTAGAATTTACTGAAAAACCCGCATTAGACGAAATGCACCGTGTAGTACATAGTATATGAGTGAATTGCACTGAAAAACTTAGAATTTACTGAAAAACCCGCATTAGACGAAATGCACAGTGTAGTACATTGTATATGAGTGAGTTGCACTGAAAAACTTAGAATTTACTGAAAAACCCGCATTAGACGAAATGCACAGTGTAGTACATTGTATATGAGTGAGTTGCACTGAAAAACTTAGAATTTACTGAAAAACCTGCATCAGAAGACATGCACAGTGTAGTCCATTGTATATGAGTGAGTTGCACTGAAAAAATTAGAATTTACTGAAAAACCCGCATTAGACGAAATGCACAGTGTAGTACATAGTATATGAGTGAGTTGCACTGAAAAACTTAGAATTTACTGAAAAACCCGCTTTAGACGAAATGCACAGTGTAGTACATAGTATATGAGTGAGTTGCACTGAAAAATTTAGAATTTACTGAAAAACCCGCATTAGACGAAATGCACAGTGTAGTACATTGTATATGAGTGAGTTGCACTGAAAAATTTAGAATTTACTGAAAAACCCGCATTACGAAATGCACAGTGTAGTACATTGTATATGAGTGAGTTGCACTGAAAAACTTAGAATTTACTGAAAAACCCGCATTAGACGAAATGCACAGTGTAGTACATTGTATATGAGTGAGTTGCACTGAAAAACTTAGAATTTACTGAAAAACCCGCATTAGACGAAATGCACAGTGTAGTACATTGTATATGAGTGAGTTGCACTGAAAAACTTAGAATTTACTGAAAAACCCGCATTAGACGAAATGCACAGTGTAGTACATTGTATATGAGTGAGTTGCACTGAAAAACTTAGAATTTACTGAAAAACCCGCATTAGACGAAATGCACAGTGTAGTACATTGTATATGAGTGAGTTGCACTGAAAAACTTAGAATTTACTGAAAAACCCGCATTAGACGAAATACAGAGTGTAGTACATTGTATATGAGTGAGTTGCACTGAAAAACTTAGAATTTACTGAAAAACCCGCATTAGACGAAATGCACAGTGTAGTACATTGTATATGAGTGAGTTGCACTGAAAAACTTAGAATTTACTGAAAAACCCGCATTAGACGAAATGTACAGTGTAGTACATAGTATATGAGTGAGTTGCACTAAAAAACTTAGAATTTACTGAAAAACCTGCATTAGACGAAATGCACAGTGGAGTACATAGTATATGAGTGAGTTGCACTGAAAAACTTAGAATTTACTGAAAAACCCGCATTAGACGAAATGCACAGTGTAGTACATTGTATATGAGTGAGTTGCACTGAAAAACTTAGAATTTACTGAAAAACCCGCATTAGACGAAATGAACAGTGTAGTACATTGTATATGAGTGAGTTGCACTAAAAAACATAGAATTTACTGAAAAACCCGCTTTAGACGAAATGCACAGTGTAGTACATTGTATATGAGTGAGTTGCACTGAAAAACGTAGAATTTACTGAAAAACCCGCATTAGAGGAAATGCACAGTGTAGTACATTGTATATGAGTGAGTTGCACTGAAAAACTTAGAATTTACTGAAAAACCCGCATTAGATGAAATGCACAGTGTAGTACATTGTATATGAGTGAGTTGCACTGAAAAACTTAGAATTTACTGAAAAACCCGCATTAGACGAAATGCACAGTGTAATACATAGTATATGAGTGAATTGCACTGAAAAACTTAGAATTTACTGAAAAACCCGCATTAGACGAAATGCACAGTGTAGTACATTGTATATGAGTGAGTTGCACTGAAAAACTTAGAATTTACTGAAAAACCCGCATTAGACGAAATGCACAGTGTAGTACATAGTATATGAGTGAGTTGCACTGAAAAACTTAGAATTTACTGAAAAACCCGCATTAGACGAAATGCACAGTGTAGTACATAGTATATGAGTGAGTTGCACTGAAAAACTTAGAATTTACTGAAAAACCCGCATTAGACGAAATGCACAGTGTAGTACATTGTATATGAGTGAGTTGCACTGAAAAACTTAGAATTTACTGAAAAACCCGCATTAGACGAAATGCACAGTGTAGTACATTGTATATGAGTGAGTTGCACTGAAAAACTTAGAATTTACTGAAAAACCCGCATCAGACGAAATGCACAGTGTAGTACATTGTATATGAGTGAGTTGCACTGAAAAACTTAGAATTTACTGAAAAACCCGCATTAGACGAAATGCACAGTGTAGTACATTGTATATGAGTGAGTTGCACTGAAAAACTTAGAATTTACTGAAAAACCCGCATTAGACGAAATGCACAGTGTAGTACATAGTATATGAGTGAGTTGCACTGAAAAACTTAGAATTTACTGAAAAACCCGCATTAGACGAAATGCACAGTGTAGTACATTGTATATGAGTGAGTTGCACTGAAAAATTTAGAATTTACCAAAAAACCCGCATTAGACGAAATGCACAGTGTAGTAAATTGTATATGAGTGAGTTGCACTGAAAAACTTAGAATTTACTGAAAAACCCGCATTAGATGAAATGCACAGTGTAGTACATTGTATATGAGTGAGTTGCACTGAAAAACTTAGAATTTACTGAAAAACCCGCATTAGACGAAATGCACAGTGTAGTACATTGTATATGAGTGAGTTGCACTGAAAAACTTAGAATTTACTGAAAAACCTGCATTAGACGAAATGCACAGTGTAGTACATTGTATATGAGTGAGTTGCACTGAAAAACTTAGAATTTACTGAAAAACCCGCATTAGACGAAATGCACAGTGTAGTACATTGTATATGAGTGAGTTGCACTGAAAAACTTAGAATTTACTGAAAAACCCGCATTAGACGAAATACACAGTGTAGTACATTGTATATGAGTGAGTTGCACTGAAAAACTTAGAATTTACTGAAAATCCCGCATTAGACGAAATGCACAGTGTAGTACATTGTATATGAGTGAGTTGCACTGAAAAACTTAGAATTTACTGAAAAACCCGCATTAGACGAAATGCACAGTGTAGTACATAGTATATGAGTGAATTGCACTGAAAAACTTAGAATTTACTGAAAAACCCGCATTAGACGAAATGCACAGTGTAGTACATTGTATATGAGTGAGTTGCACTGAAAAACTTAGAATTTACTGAAAAACCTGCATCAGAAGACATGCACAGTGTAGTCCATTGTATATGAGTGAGTTGCACTGAAAAAATTAGAATTTACTGAAAAACCCGCATTAGACGAAATGCACAGTGTAGTACATAGTATATGAGTGAGTTGCACTGAAAAACTTAGAATTTACTGAAAAACCCGCTTTAGACGAAATGCACAGTGTAGTACATAGTATATGAGTGAGTTGCACTGAAAAACTTAGAATTTACTGAAAAACCCGCATTAGACGAAATGCACAGTGTAGTACATAGTATATGAGTGAGTTGCACTGAAAAACTTAGAATTTACTGAAAAACCCGCATTAGACGAAATGCACAGTGTAGTACATTGTATATGAGTGAGTTGCACTGAAAAACTTAGAATTTACTGAAAAACCCGCATTAGACGAAATGCACAGTGTAGTACATTGTATATGAGTGAGTTGCACTGAAAAACTTAGAATTTACTGAAAAACCCGCATCAGACGAAATGCACAGTGTAGTACATAGTATATGAGTGAGTTGCACTGAAAAACTTAGAATTTACTGAAAAACCCGCATTAGACGAAATGCACAGTGTAGTACATAGTATATGAGTGAGTTGCACTGAAAAACTTAGAATTTACTGAAAAACCCGCATTAGACGAAATGCACAGTGTAGTACATAGTATATGAGTGAGTTGCACTGAAAAACTTAGAATTTACTGAAAAACCCGCATTAGACGAAATGCACAGTGTAGTACATTGTATATGAGTGAGTTGCACTGAAAAATTTAGAATTTACCAAAAAACCCGCATTAGACGAAATGCACAGTGTAGTAAATTGTATATGAGTGAGTTGCACTGAAAAACTTAGAATTTACTGAAAAACCCGCATTAGACGAAATGCACAGTGTAGTACATTGTATATGAGTGAGTTGCACTGAAAAACTTAGAATTTACTGAAAAACCCGCATTAGACGAAATGCACAGTGTAGTACATTGTATATGAGTGAGTTGCACTGAAAAACTTAGAATTTACTGAAAAACCTGCATTAGACGAAATGCACAGTGTAGTACATTGTATATGAGTGAGTTGCACTGAAAAACTTAGAATTTACTGAAAAACCCGCATTAGACGAAATGCACAGTGTAGTACATTGTATATGAGTGAGTTGCACTGAAAAACTTAGAATTTACTGAAAAACCCGCATTAGACGAAATACACAGTGTTGTACATTGTATATGAGTGAGTTGCACTGAAAAACTTAGAATTTACTGAAAAACCCGCATTAGACGAAATGCAGAGTGTAGTACATTGTATATGAGTGAGTTGCACTGAAATACTTAGAATTTACTGAAAAACCCGCATTAGACGAAATGCACAGTGTAGTACATTGTATATGAGTGAGTTGCACTGAAAAACTTAGAATTTACTGAAAAACCCGCATTAGACGAAATGCACAGTGTAGTACATAGTATATGAGTGAGTTGCACTGAAAAACTTAGAATTTACTGAAAAACCCGCATTAGACGAAATGCACAGTGTAGTACATAGTATATGAGTGAGTTGCACTGAAAAACTTAGAATTTACTGAAAAACCCGCATTAGACGAAATGCACAGTGTAGTACATTGTATATGAGTGAGTTGCACTGAAAAATTTAGAATTTACCAAAAAACCCGCATTAGACGAAATGCACAGTGTAGTAAATTGTATATGAGTGAGTTGCACTGAAAAACTTAGAATTTACTGAAAAACCCGCATTAGACGAAATGCACAGTGTAGTACATTGTATATGAGTGAGTTGCACTGAAAAACTTAGAATTTACTGAAAAACCCGCATTAGACGAAATGCACAGTGTAGTACATTGTATATGAGTGAGTTGCACTGAAAAACTTAGAATTTACTGAAAAACCTGCATTAGACGAAATGCACAGTGTAGTACATTGTATATGAGTGAGTTGCACTGAAAAACTTAGAATTTACTGAAAAACCCGCATTAGACGAAATGCACAGTGTAGTACATTGTATATGAGTGAGTTGCACTGAAAAACTTAGAATTTACTGAAAAACCCGCATTAGACGAAATACACAGTGTTGTACATTGTATATGAGTGAGTTGCACTGAAAAACTTAGAATTTACTGAAAAACCCGCATTAGACGAAATGCAGAGTGTAGTACATTGTATATGAGTGAGTTGCACTGAAATACTTAGAATTTACTGAAAAACCCGCATTAGACGAAATGCACAGTGTAGTACATTGTATATGAGTGAGTTGCACTGAAAAACTTAGAATTTACTGAAAAACCCGCATTAGACGAAATGCACAGTGTAGTACATTGTATATGAGTGAGTTGCACTGAAAAACTTAGAATTTACTGAAAAACCCGCATTAGACGAAATGCACAGTGTAGTACATTGTATATGAGTGAGTTGCACTGAAAAACTTAGAATTTACTGAAAAACCCGCATTAGAAGAAATGCACAGTGTAGTACATTGTATATGAGTGAGTTGCACTGAAAAACTTAGAATTTACTGGAAAACCCGCATTAGACGAAATGCACAGTGTAGTACATTGTATATGAGTGAGTTGCACTGAAAAACTTAGAATTTACTGAAAATCCCGCATTAGACGAAATGCACAGTGTAGTACATTGTATATGAGTGAGTTGCACTGAAAAACTTAGAATTTACTGAAAAACCCGCATTAGACGAAATGCACCGTGTAGTACATAGTATATGAGTGAATTGCACTGAAAAACTTAGAATTTACTGAAAAACCCGCATTAGACGAAATGCACAGTGTAGTACATTGTATATGAGTGAGTTGCACTGAAAAACTTAGAATTTACTGAAAAACCCGCATTAGACGAAATGCACAGTGTAGTACATTGTATATGAGTGAGTTGCACTGAAAAACTTAGAATTTACTGAAAAACCTGCATCAGAAGACATGCACAGTGTAGTCCATTGTATATGAGTGAGTTGCACTGAAAAAATTAGAATTTACTGAAAAACCCGCATTAGACGAAATGCACAGTGTAGTACATAGTATATGAGTGAGTTGCACTGAAAAACTTAGAATTTACTGAAAAACCCGCTTTAGACGAAATGCACAGTGTAGTACATAGTATATGAGTGAGTTGCACTGAAAAATTTAGAATTTACTGAAAAACCCGCATTAGACGAAATGCACAGTGTAGTACATTGTATATGAGTGAGTTGCACTGAAAAATTTAGAATTTACTGAAAAACCCGCATTACGAAATGCACAGTGTAGTACATTGTATATGAGTGAGTTGCACTGAAAAACTTAGAATTTACTGAAAAACCCGCATTAGACGAAATGCACAGTGTAGTACATTGTATATGAGTGAGTTGCACTGAAAAACTTAGAATTTACTGAAAAACCCGCATTAGACGAAATGCACAGTGTAGTACATTGTATATGAGTGAGTTGCACTGAAAAACTTAGAATTTACTGAAAAACCCGCATTAGACGAAATGCACAGTGTAGTACATTGTATATGAGTGAGTTGCACTGAAAAACTTAGAATTTACTGAAAAACCCGCATTAGACGAAATGCACAGTGTAGTACATTGTATATGAGTGAGTTGCACTGAAAAACTTAGAATTTACTGAAAAACCCGCATTAGACGAAATACAGAGTGTAGTACATTGTATATGAGTGAGTTGCACTGAAAAACTTAGAATTTACTGAAAAACCCGCATTAGACGAAATGCACAGTGTAGTACATTGTATATGAGTGAGTTGCACTGAAAAACTTAGAATTTACTGAAAAACCCGCATTAGACGAAATGTACAGTGTAGTACATAGTATATGAGTGAGTTGCACTAAAAAACTTAGAATTTACTGAAAAACCTGCATTAGACGAAATGCACAGTGGAGTACATAGTATATGAGTGAGTTGCACTGAAAAACTTAGAATTTACTGAAAAACCCGCATTAGACGAAATGCACAGTGTAGTACATTGTATATGAGTGAGTTGCACTGAAAAACTTAGAATTTACTGAAAAACCCGCATTAGACGAAATGAACAGTGTAGTACATTGTATATGAGTGAGTTGCACTAAAAAACATAGAATTTACTGAAAAACCCGCTTTAGACGAAATGCACAGTGTAGTACATTGTATATGAGTGAGTTGCACTGAAAAACGTAGAATTTACTGAAAAACCCGCATTAGAGGAAATGCACAGTGTAGTACATTGTATATGAGTGAGTTGCACTGAAAAACTTAGAATTTACTGAAAAACCCGCATTAGATGAAATGCACAGTGTAGTACATTGTATATGAGTGAGTTGCACTGAAAAACTTAGAATTTACTGAAAAACCCGCATTACGAAATGCACAGTGTAGTACATTGTATATGAGTGAGTTGCACTGAAAAACTTAGAATTTACTGAAAAACCCGCATTAGACGAAATGCACAGTGTAGTACATTGTATATGAGTGAGTTGCACTGAAAAACTTAGAATTTACTGAAAAACCCGCATTAGACGAAATGCACAGTGTAGTACATTGTATATGAGTGAGTTGCACTGAAAAACTTAGAATTTACTGAAAAACCCGCATTAGACGAAATGCACAGTGTAGTACATTGTATATGAGTGAGTTGCACTGAAAAACTTAGAATTTACTGAAAAACCCGCATTAGACGAAATGCACAGTGTAGTACATTGTATATGAGTGAGTTGCACTGAAAAACTTAGAATTTACTGAAAAACCCGCATTAGACGAAATACAGAGTGTAGTACATTGTATATGAGTGAGTTGCACTGAAAAACTTAGAATTTACTGAAAAACCCGCATTAGACGAAATGCACAGTGTAGTACATTGTATATGAGTGAGTTGCACTGAAAAACTTAGAATTTACTGAAAAACCCGCATTAGACGAAATGTACAGTGTAGTACATAGTATATGAGTGAGTTGCACTAAAAAACTTAGAATTTACTGAAAAACCTGCATTAGACGAAATGCACAGTGGAGTACATAGTATATGAGTGAGTTGCACTGAAAAACTTAGAATTTACTGAAAAACCCGCATTAGACGAAATGCACAGTGTAGTACATTGTATATGAGTGAGTTGCACTGAAAAACTTAGAATTTACTGAAAAACCCGCATTAGACGAAATGAACAGTGTAGTACATTGTATATGAGTGAGTTGCACTAAAAAACATAGAATTTACTGAAAAACCCGCTTTAGACGAAATGCACAGTGTAGTACATTGTATATGAGTGAGTTGCACTGAAAAACGTAGAATTTACTGAAAAACCCGCATTAGAGGAAATGCACAGTGTAGTACATTGTATATGAGTGAGTTGCACTGAAAAACTTAGAATTTACTGAAAAACCCGCATTAGATGAAATGCACAGTGTAGTACATTGTATATGAGTGAGTTGCACTGAAAAACTTAGAATTTACTGAAAAACCCGCATTAGACGAAATGCACAGTGTAATACATAGTATATGAGTGAATTGCACTGAAAAACTTAGAATTTACTGAAAAACCCGCATTAGACGAAATGCACAGTGTAGTACATTGTATATGAGTGAGTTGCACTGAAAAACTTAGAATTTACTGAAAAACCCGCATTAGACGAAATGCACAGTGTAGTACATAGTATATGAGTGAGTTGCACTGAAAAACTTAGAATTTACTGAAAAACCCGCATTAGACGAAATGCACAGTGTAGTACATAGTATATGAGTGAGTTGCACTGAAAAACTTAGAATTTACTGAAAAACCCGCATTAGACGAAATGCACAGTGTAGTACATTGTATATGAGTGAGTTGCACTGAAAAACTTAGAATTTACTGAAAAACCCGCATTAGACGAAATGCACAGTGTAGTACATTGTATATGAGTGAGTTGCACTGAAAAACTTAGAATTTACTGAAAAACCCGCATCAGACGAAATGCACAGTGTAGTACATTGTATATGAGTGAGTTGCACTGAAAAACTTAGAATTTACTGAAAAACCCGCATTAGACGAAATGCACAGTGTAGTACATTGTATATGAGTGAGTTGCACTGAAAAACTTAGAATTTACTGAAAAACCCGCATTAGACGAAATGCACAGTGTAGTACATAGTATATGAGTGAGTTGCACTGAAAAACTTAGAATTTACTGAAAAACCCGCATTAGACGAAATGCACAGTGTAGTACATTGTATATGAGTGAGTTGCACTGAAAAATTTAGAATTTACCAAAAAACCCGCATTAGACGAAATGCACAGTGTAGTAAATTGTATATGAGTGAGTTGCACTGAAAAACTTAGAATTTACTGAAAAACCCGCATTAGATGAAATGCACAGTGTAGTACATTGTATATGAGTGAGTTGCACTGAAAAACTTAGAATTTACTGAAAAACCCGCATTAGACGAAATGCACAGTGTAGTACATTGTATATGAGTGAGTTGCACTGAAAAACTTAGAATTTACTGAAAAACCTGCATTAGACGAAATGCACAGTGTAGTACATTGTATATGAGTGAGTTGCACTGAAAAACTTAGAATTTACTGAAAAACCCGCATTAGACGAAATGCACAGTGTAGTACATTGTATATGAGTGAGTTGCACTGAAAAACTTAGAATTTACTGAAAAACCCGCATTAGACGAAATACACAGTGTAGTACATTGTATATGAGTGAGTTGCACTGAAAAACTTAGAATTTACTGAAAAACCCGCATTAGACGAAATGCACAGTGTAGTACATTGTATATGAGTGAGTTGCACTGAAATACTTAGAATTTACTGAAAAACCCGCATTAGACGAAATGCACAGTGTAGTACATTGTATATGAGTGAGTTGCACTGAAAAACTTAGAATTTACTGAAAAACCCGCATTAGACGAAATGCACAGTGTAGTACATTGTATATGAGTGAGTTGCACTGAAAAACTTAGAATTTACTGAAAAACCCGCATTAGACGAAATGCACAGTGTAGTACATTGTATATGAGTGAGTTGCACTGAAAAACTTAGAATTTACTGAAAAACCCGCATTAGACGAAATGCACAGTGTAGTACATAGTATATGAGTGAGTTGCACTGAAAAACTTAGAATTTACTGAAAAACCCGCATTAGACGAAATGCACAGTGTAGTACATTGTATATGAGTGAGTTGCACTGAAAAATTTAGAATTTACCAAAAAACCCGCATTAGACGAAATGCACAGTGTAGTACATTGTATATGAGTGAGTTGCACTGAAAAACTTAGCATTTACTGAAAAACCCGCATTAGACGAAATGCACAGTGTAGTACATTGTATATGAGTGAGTTGCACTGAAAAACTTAGAATTTACTGAAAAACCCGCATTAGACGAAATGCACAGTGTAGTACATGTATATGAGTGAGTTGCACTGAAAAACTTAGAATTTACTGAAAAACCCGCATTAGACGAAATGCACAGTGTAGTACATTGTATATGAGTGAGTTGCACTGAAAAACTTAGAATTTACTGAAAAACCCGCATTAGACGAATGCACAGTGTAGTACATTGTATATGAGTGAGTTGCACTGAAAAACTTAGAATTTACTGAAAAACCCGCATTAGACGAAATGCACAGTGTAGTACATTGTATATGAGTGAGTTGCACTGAAAAACTTAGAATTTACTGAAAAACCCGCATTAGACGAAATGCACAGTGTAGTACATTGTATATGAGTGAGTTGCACTGAAAAACTTAGAATTTATTGAAAAACACGCATTAGACGAAATGCACAGTGTAGTACATTGTATATGAGTGAGTTGCACTGAAAAACTTAGAATTTACTGAAAAACCCGCATTAGACGAAATGCACAGTGTAGTACATTGTATATGAGTGAGTTGCACTGAAAAATTTAGAATTTACTGAAAAACCCGCATTAGACGAAATGCACAGTGTAGTACATTGTATATGAGTGAGTTACACTGAAAAACTTAGAATTTACTGAAAAACCCGCATTAGACGAAATGCACAGTGTAGTACATTGTATATGAGTGAGTTGCACTGAAAAACTTAGAATTTACTGAAAAACCCGCATTAGACGAAATGCACAGTGTAGTACATAGTATATGAGTGAGTTGCACTGAAAAACTTAGAATTTACTGAAAAACCCGCATTAGACGAAATGCACAGTGTAGTACATAGTATATGAGTGAGTTGCACTGAAAAACTTAGAATTTACTGAAAAACCCTCATTAGACGAAATGCACAGTGTAGTACATTGTATATGAGTGAGTTGCACTGAAAAACTTAGAATTTACTGAAAAACCCGCATTAGACGAAATGAACAGTGTAGTACATTGTATATGAGTGAGTTGCACTGAAAAAAGTAGAATTTACTGAAAAACCCACTTTAGACGAAATGCACAGTGTAGTACATTGTATATGAGTGAGTTGCACTGAAAAACTTAGAATTTACTGAAAAACCCGCATTAGACGAAATGAACAGTGTAGTACATTGTATATGAGTGAGTTGCACTGAAAAACGTAGAATTTACTGAAAAACCCGCTTTAGAAGAAATGCACAGTGTAGTACATTGTATATGAGTGAGTTGTATTGAAAAACTTAGAATTTACTGAAAAACCCGCATTAGACGAAATGCACAGTGTAGTACCTTGTATATGAGTGAGTTGCACTGAAAAACTTAGAATTTACTGAAAAACCCGCATTAGACGAAATGCACAGTGTAGTACATTGTATATGAGTGAGTTGCACTGAAATACTTAGAATTTACTGAAAAACCCGCATTAGACGAAATGCAAAGTGTAGTACATTGTATATGAGTGAGTTGCACTGAAAAACTTAGAATTTACTGAAAAACCCGCATTAGACGAAATGCACAGTGTAGTACATTGTATAAGAGTGAGTTGCACTGAAAAACTCAGAAATTACTGAAAAACCCGCATTAGACGAAATGCACAGTGTAGTACATTGTATATGAGTGAGTTGCAATGAAAAAATTAGAATTTACTGAAAAACCCGCATTAGACGAAATGCACAGTGTAGTACATTGTATATGAGTGAGTTGCACTGAAAAACTTAGAATTTACTGAAAAACCCGCATTAGACGAAATGCACAGTGTAGTACATGTATATGAGTGAGTTGCACTGAAAAACTTAGAATTTACTGAAAAACCCGCATTAGACGAAATGCACAGTGTAGTACATTGTATATGAGTGAGTTGCACTGAAAAACTTAGAATTTACTGAAAAACCCGCATTAGACGAAATGCACAGTGTAGTACATGTATATGAGTGAGTTGCACTGAAAAACTTAGAATTTACTGAAAAACCCGCATTAGACGAAATGCACAGTGTAGTACATTGTATATGAGTGAGTTGCACTGAAAAACTTAGAATTTACTGAAAAACCCGCATTAGACAAAATGCACAGTGTAGTACATTGTATATGAGTGAGTTGCACTGAAAAACTTAGAATTTACTGAAAATCCCGCATTAGACGAAATGCACAGTGTAGTACATTGTATATGAGTGAGTTGCACTGAAAAACTTAGAATTTACTGAAAAACCCGCATTAGACGAAATGCACAGTGTAGTACATAGTATATGAGTGAATTGCACTGAAAAACTTAGAATTTACTGAAAAACCCGCATTAGACGAAATGCACAGTGTAGTACATTGTATATGAGTGAGTTGCACTGAAAAACTTAGAATTTACTGAAAAACCCGCATTAGACGAAATGCACAGTGTAGTACATTGTATATGAGTGAGTTGCACTGAAAAACTTAGAATTTACTGAAAAAACCTGCATCAGAAGAAATGCACAGTGTAGTCCATTGTATATGAGTGAGTTGCACTGAAAAAATTAGAATTTACTGAAAAACCCGCATTAGACGAAATGCACAGTGTAGTACATAGTATATGAGTGAGTTGCACTGAAAAACTTAGAATTTACTGAAAAACCCGCTTTAGACGAAATCCACAGTGTAGTACATAGTATATGAGTGAGTTGCACTGAAAAACTTAGAATTTACTGAAAAACCCGCATTAGACGAAATGCACAGTGTAGTACATTGTATATGAGTGAGTTGCACTGAAAAATTTAGAATTTACTGAAAAACCCGCATTACGAAATGCACAGTGTAGTACATTGTATATGAGTGAGTTGCACTGAAAAACTTAGAATTTACTGAAAAACCCGCATTAGACGAAATGCACAGTGTAGTACATTGTATATGAGTGAGTTGCACTGAAAAACTTAGAATTTACTGAAAAACCCGCATTAGACGAAATGCACAGTGTAGTACATTGTATATGAGTGAGTTGCACTGAAAAACTTAGAATTTACTGAAAAACCCGCATTAGACGAAATGCACAGTGTAGTACATTGTATATGAGTGAGTTGCACTGAAAAACTTAGAATTTACTGAAAAACCCGCATTAGACGAAATACACAGTGTAGTACATTGTATATGAGTGAGTTGCACTGAAAAACTTAGAATTTACTGAAAAACCCGCATTAGACGAAATGCACAGTGTAGTACATTGTATATGAGTGAGTTGCACTGAAAAACTTAGAATTTACTGAAAAACCCGCATTAGACGAAATGTACAGTGTAGTACATAGTATATGAGTGAGTTGCACTAAAAAACTTAGAATTTACTGAAAAACCTGCATTAGACGAAATGCACAGTGGAGTACATAGTATATGAGTGAGTTGCACTGAAAAACGTAGAATTTACTGAAAAACCCGCATTAGACGAAATGCACAGTGTAGTACATTGTATATGAGTGAGTTGCACTGAAAAACTTAGAATTTACTGAAAAACCCGCATTAGACGAAATGAACAGTGTAGTACATTGTATATGAGTGAGTTGCACTAAAAAACGTAGAATTTACTGAAAAACCCGCTTTAGACGAAATGCACAGTGTAGTACATTGTATATGAGTGAGTTGCACTGAAAAACTTAGAATTTACTGAAAAACCCGCATTAGAGGAAATGCACAGTGTAGTACATTGTATATGAGTGAGTTGCACTGAAAAACTTAGAATTTACTGAAAAACCCGCATTAGACGAAATGCACAGTGTAGTACATTGTATATGAGTGAGTTGCACTGAAAAACTTAGAATTTACTGAAAAACCCGCATTAGACGAAATGCACAGTGTAATACATAGTATATGAGTGAATTGCACTGAAAAACTTAGAATTTACTGAAAAACCCGCATTAGACGAAATGCACAGTGTAGTACATTGTATATGAGTGAGTTGCACTGAAAAACTTAGAATTTACTGAAAAACCCGCATTAGACGAAATGCACAGTTTAGTACATTGTATATGAGTGAGTTGCACTGAAAAACTTAGAATTTACTGAAAAACCCGCATCAGACGAAATGCACAGTGTAGTACATTGTATATGAGTGAGTTGCACTGAAAAAATTAGAATTTACTGAAAAACCCGCATTAGACGAAATGCACAGTGTAGTACATAGTATATGAGTGAGTTGCACTGAAAAACTTAGAATTTACTGAAAAACCCGCATTAGACGAAATGCACAGTGTAGTACATTGTATATGAGTGAGTTGCACTGAAAAACTTAGAATTTACTGAAAAACCCGCATTAGACGAAATGCACAGTGTAGTACATTGTATATGAGTGAGTTGCACTGAAAAACTTAGAATTTACTGAAAAACCCGCTTTAGAAGAAATGCACAGTGTAGTACATTGTATATGAGTGAGTTGCACTGAAAAACTTAGAATTTACTGAAAAACCCGCATTAGACGAAATGCACAGTGTAGTACATAGTATATGAGTGAATTGCACTGAAAAACTTAGAATTTACTGAAAAACCCGCATTAGACGAAATGCACAGTGTAGTACATTGTATATGAGTGAGTTGCACTGAAAAACTTAGAATTTACTGAAAAACCCGCATCAGACGAAATGCACAGTGTAGTACATTGTATATGAGTGAGTTCCACTGAAAAAATTAGAATTTACTGAAAAACCCGCATTAGACGAAATGCACAGTGTAGTACATAGTATATGAGTGAGTTGCACTGAAAAACTTAGAATTTACTGAAAAACCCGCATTAGACGAAATGCACAGTGTAGTACATAGTATATGAGTGAGTTGCACTGAAAAACTTAGAATTTACTGAAAAACCCGCATTAGACGAAATGCACAGTGTAGTACATTGTATATGAGGGAGTTGCACTGAAAAATTTAGAATTTACCAAAAAACCCGCATTAGACGAAATGCACAGTGTAGTACATTGTATATGAGTGAGTTGCACTGAAAAACTTAGAATTTACTGAAAAACCCGCATTAGACGAAATGCACAGTGTAGTACATTGTATATGAGTGAGTTGCA
Organism: Mus caroli; assembly: GCF_978045245.1. Taxonomy (NCBI): domain Eukaryota; kingdom Metazoa; phylum Chordata; class Mammalia; order Rodentia; family Muridae; genus Mus; species Mus caroli. The sequence continues at coordinate 1,671,332 of NW_028227291.1, read as the reverse complement.
CTGAAAAACTTAGAATTTACTGAAAAACCCGCATCAGACGAAATGCACAGTGTAGTACATTGTATATGAGTGAGTTGCACTGAAAAAATTAGAATTTACTGAAAAACCCGCATTAGACGAAATGCACAGTGTAGTACATAGTATATGAGTGAGTTGCACTGAAAAACTTAGAATTTACTGAAAAACCCGCATTAGACGAAATGCACAGTGTAGTACATAGTATATGAGTGAGTTGCACTGAAAAACTTAGAATTTACTGAAAAACACGCATTAGACGAAATGCACAGTGTAGTACATTGTATATGAGTGAGTTGCACTGAAAAATTTAGAATTTACCAAAAAACCCGCATTAGACGAAATGCACAGTGTAGTACATTGTATATGAGTGAGTTGCACTGAAAAACTTAGAATTTACTGAAAAACCCGCATTAGACGAAATGCACAGTGTAGTACATTGTATATGAGTGAGTTGCACTGAAAAACTTAGAATTTACTGAAAAACCCGCATTAGACGAAATGCACAGTGTAGTACATAGTATATGAGTGAATTCCACTGAAAAACTTAGAATTTACTGAAAAACCCGCATTAGACGAAATGCACAGTGTAGTACATTGTATATGAGTGAGTTGCACTGAAAAACTTAGAATTTACTGAAAAACCCGCATTAGACGAAATGCACAGTGTAGTACATTGTATATGAGTGAGTTGCACTGAAAAACTTAGAATTTACTGAAAAACCCGCATCAGACGAAATGCACAGTGTACTACATTGTATATGAGTGAGTTGCACTGAAAAAATTAGAATTTACTGAAAAACCCGCATTAGACGAAATGCACAGTGTAGTACATAGTATATAAGTGAGTTGCACTGAAAAACTTAGAATTTACTGAAAAACCCGCATTAGACGAAATGCACAGTGTAGTACATAGTATATGAGTGAGTTGCACTGAAAAACTTAGAATTACTGAAAAACCCGCATTAGACGAAATGCACAGTGTAGTACATTGTATATGAGTGAGTTGCTCTGAAAAATTTAGAATTTACTGAAAAACCCGCATTAGACGAAATGCACAGTGTAGTACATTGTATATGAGTGAGTTGCACTGAAAAACTTAGAATTTACTGAAAAACCCGCATTAGACGAAATGCACAGTGTAGTACATTGTATATGAGTGAGTTGCACTGAAAAACTTAGAATTTACTGAAAAACCCGCATTAGACGAAATGCACAGTGTAGTACATTGTATATGAGTGAGTTGCACTGAAAAACTTAGAATTTACTGAAAAACCCGCATTAGACGAAATACACAGTGTAGTACATTGTATATGAGTGAGTTGCACTGAAAAATTTGAATTTACTGAAAAACCCGCATTAGACGAAATGCACAGTGTAGTACATTGTATATGAGTGAGTTGCACTGAAAAACTTAGAATTTACTGAAAAACCCGCATTAGACGAAATGTACAGTGTAGTACATAGTATATGAGTGAGTTGCACTGAAAAACTTAGAATTTACTGAAAAACCTGCATTAGACGAAATGCACAGTGTAGTACATAGTATATGAGTGAGTTGCACTGAAAAACTTAGAATTTACTGAAAAACCCGCATTAGACGAAATGCACAGTGTAGTACATTTTATATGAGTGAGTTGCACTGAAAAACTTAGAATTTACTGAAAAACCCGCATTAGACGAAATGCACAGTGTAGTACATTGTATATGAGTGAGTTGCACTGAAAAACTTAGAATTTACTGAAAAACCTGCTTTAGACGAAATGCACAGTGTAGTACATTGTATATGAATGAGTTGCACTGAAAAACTTAGAATTTACTGAAAAACCCGCATTAGACGAAATGCACAGTGTAGTACATTGTATATGAGTGAGTTGCACTGAAAAACTTAGAATTTACTGAAAAACCCGCATTAGACGAAATGCACAGTGTAGTACATTGTATATGAGTGAGTTGCACTGAAAAACTTAGAATTTACTGAAAAACCTGCATCAGAAGAAATGCACAGTGTAGTCCATTGTATATGAGTGAGTTGCACTGAAAAAATTAGAATTTACTGAAAAAACCCGCATTAGACGAAATGCACAGTGTAGTACATAGTATATGAGTGAGTTGCACTGAAAAACTTAGAATTTACTGAAAAACCCGCTTTAGACGAAATGCACAGTGTAGTACATAGTATATGAGTGAGTTGCACTGAAAAACTTAGAATTTACTGAAAAACCTGCATTAGACGAAATGCACAGTGTAGTATATTGTATATGAGTGAGTTGCACTGAAAAATTTAGAATTTACTGAAAAACCCGCATTACGAAATGCACAGTGTAGTACATTGTATATGAGTGAGTTGCACTGAAAAACTTAGAATTTACTGAAAAACCCGCATTAGACGAAATGCACAGTGTAGTACATTGTATATGAGTGAGTTGCACTGAAAAACTTAGAATTTACTGAAAAACCCGCATTAGACGAAATGTACAGTGTAGTACATAGTATATGAGTGAGTTGCACTAAAAAACTTAGAATTTACTGAAAAACCTGCATTAGACGAAATGCACAGTGGAGTACATAGTATATGAGTGAGTTGCACTGAAAAACGTAGAATTTACTGAAAAACCCGCATTAGACGAAATGCACAGTGTAGTACATTGTATATGAGTGAGTTGCACTGAAAAACTTAGAATTTACTGAAAAACCCGCATTAGACGAAATGAACAGTGTAGTACATTGTATATGAGTGAGTTGCACTAAAAAACGTAGAATTTACTGAAAAACCCGCTTTAGACGAAATGCACAGTGTAGTACATTGTATATGAGTGAGTTGCACTGAAAAACTTAGAATTTACTGAAAAACCCGCATTAGAGGAAATGCACAGTGTAGTACATTGTATATGAGTGAGTTGCACTGAAAAACTTAGAATTTACTGAAAAACCCGCATTAGACGAAATGCACAGTGTAGTACATTGTATATGAGTGAGTTGCACTGAAAAACTTAGAATTTACTGAAAAACCCGCATTAGACGAAATGCACAGTGTAATACATAGTATATGAGTGAATTGCACTGAAAAACTAGAATTTACTGAAAAACCCGCATTAGACGAAATGCACAGTGTAGTACATTGTATATGAGTGAGTTGCACTGAAAAACTTAGAATTTACTGAAAAACCCGCATTAGACGAAATGCACAGTTTAGTACATTGTATATGAGTGAGTTGCACTGAAAAACTTAGAATTTACTGAAAAACCCGCATCAGACGAAATGCACAGTGTAGTACATTGTATATGAGTGAGTTGCACTGAAAAAATTAGAATTTACTGAAAAACCCGCATTAGACGAAATGCACAGTGTAGTACATAGTATATGAGTGAGTTGCACTGAAAAACTTAGAATTTACTGAAAAACCCGCATTAGACGAAATGCACAGTGTAGTACATTGTATATGAGTGAGTTGCACTGAAAAACTTAGAATTTACTGAAAAACCCGCATTAGACGAAATGCACAGTGTAGTACATAGTATATGAGTGAATTGCACTGAAAAACTTAGAATTTACTGAAAAACCCGCATTAGACGAAATGCACAGTGTAGTACATTGTATATGAGTGAGTTGCACTGAAAAACTTAGAATTTACTGAAAAACCCGCATCAGACGAAATGCACAGTGTAGTACATTGTATATGAGTGAGTTGCACTGAAAAAATTAGAATTTACTGAAAAACCCGCATTAGACGAAATGCACAGTGTAGTACATAGTATATGAGTGAGTTGCACTGAAAAACTTAGAATTTACTGAAAAACCCGCATTAGACGAAATGCACAGTGTAGTACATTGTATATGAGGGAGTTGCACTGAAAAATTTAGAATTTACCAAAAAACCCGCATTAGACGAAATGCACAGTGTAGTACATTGTATATGAGTGAGTTGCACTGAAAAACTTAGAATTTACTGAAAAACCCGCATTAGACGAAATGCACAGTGTAGTACATTGTATATGAGTGAGTTGCACTGAAAAACTTAGAATTTACTGAAAAACCCGCATCAGACGAAATGCACAGTGTAGTACATTGTATATGAGTGAGTTGCACTGAAAAAATTAGAATTTACTGAAAAACCCGCATTAGACGAAATGCACAGTGTAGTACATAGTATATGAGTGAGTTGCACTGAAAAACTTAGAATTTACTGAAAAACCCGCATTAGACGAAATGCACAGTGTAGTACATAGTATATGAGTGAGTTGCACTGAAAAACTTAGAATTTACTGAAAAACCCGCATTAGACGAAATGCACAGTGTAGTACATTGTATATGAGTGAGTTGCACTGAAAAATTTAGAATTTACCAAAAAACCCGCATTAGACGAAATGCACAGTGTAGTACATTGTATATGAGTGAGTTGCTCTGAAAAATTTAGAATTTACTGAAAAACCCGCATTAGACGAAATGCACAGTGTAGTACATTGTATATGAGTGAGTTGCACTGAAAAACTTAGAATTTACTGAAAAACCCGCATTAGACGAAATGCACAGTGTAGTACATTGTATATGAGTGAGTTGCACTGAAAAACTTAGAATTTACTGAAAAACCCTCATTAGACGAAATGCACAGTGTAGTACATTGTATATGAGTGAGTTGCACTGAAAAACTTAGAATTTACTGAAAAACCCGCATTAGACGAAATACACAGTGTAGTACATTGTATATGAGTGAGTTGCACTGAAAAATTTGAATTTACTGAAAAACCCGCATTAGACGAAATGCACAGTGTAGTACATTGTATATGAGTGAGTTGCACTGAAAAACTTAGAATTTACTGAAAAACCCGCATTAGACGAAATGTACAGTGTAGTACATAGTATATGAGTGAGTTGCACTGAAAAACTTAAAATTTACTGAAAAACCTGCATTAGACGAAATGCACAGTGTAGTACATAGTATATGAGTGAGTTGCACTGAAAAACTTAGAATTTACTGAAAAACCCGCATTAGACGAAATGCACAGTGTAGTACATTTTATATGAGTGAGTTGCACTGAAAAACTTAGAATTTACTGAAAAACCCGCATTAGACGAAATGCACAGTGTAGTACATTGTATATGAGTGAGTTGCACTGAAAAACTTAGAATTTACTGAAAAACCTGCTTTAGACGAAATGCACAGTGTAGTACATTGTATATGAGTGAGTTGCACTGAAAAACTTAGAATTTACTGAAAAACCCGCATTAGACGAAATGCACAGTGTATTACATTGTATATGAGTGATTTGCAGTGAAAAACTTAGAATTTACTGAAAAACCCGCATTAGACGAAATGCACAGTGTAGTATATAGTATATGAGTGAGTTGCACTGAAAAACTTAGAATTTACTGAAAAACCCGCATTAGACGAAATGCACAGTGTAGTACATATTATATGAGTGAGTTGCACTGAAAAACTTAGAATTTACTGAAAAACCCGCATTAGACGAAATGCATAGTGTAGTACATTGTATATGAGTGAGTTGCACTGAAAAATTTAGAATTTACTGAAAAACCCGCATTAGACGAAATGCACAGTGTAGTACATTGTATATGAGTGAGTTGCACTGAAAAACTTAGAATTTACTGAAAAACCCGCATTAGACGAAATGCACAGTGTAGTACATTGTATATGAGTGAGTTGCACTGAAAAACTTAGAATTTACTGAAAAACCCGCATTAGACGAAATCCACAGTGTAGTACATTGTATATGAGTGAGTTGCACTGAAAAACTTAGAATTTACTGAAAAACCCGCATTAGACGAAATGCACAGTGTAGTACATTGTATATGAGTGAGTTGCACTGAAAAACTTAGAATTTACTGAAAAACCCGCATTAGACGAAATGCACAGTGTAGTACATTGTATATGAGTGAGTTGCACTGAAAAACTTAGAATTTACTGAAAAACCCGCATTAGACGAAATGCACAGTGTAGTACATAGTATATGAGTGAGTTGCACTGAAAAACTTAGAATTTACTGAAAAACCCGCATTAGACGAAATGCACAGTGTAGTACATTGTATATGAGTGAGTTGCACTGAAAAACTTAGAATTTACTGAAAAACCCGCATTAGACGAAATGCACAGTGTAGTACATTGTATATGAGTGAGTTGCACTGAAAAACTTAGAATTTACTGAAAAACCCGCATTAGACGAAATGCACAGTGTAGTACATTGTATATGAGTGAGTTGCACTGAAAAATTTAGAATTTACTGAAAAACCCGCATTAGACGAAATGTACAGTGTAGTTCATAGTATATGAGTGAGTTGCACTGAAAAACTTAGAATTTACTGAAAAACCTGCATTAGACGAAGTGCACAGTGTAGTACATAGTATATGAGTGAGTTGCACTGAAAAACTTAGAATTTACTGAAAAACCCGCATTAGACGAAATGCACAGGGTACTACATTGTATATGAGTGAGTTGCACTGAAAAACTTAGAATTTACTGAAAAACCCGCATTAGACGAAATGCACAGTGTAGTACATGTATATGAGTGAGTTGCACTGAAAAACTTAGAATTTACTGAAAAACCCGCATTAGACGAAATGCACAGTGTAGTACATTGTATATGAGTGAGTTGCACTGAAAAACTTAGAATTTACTGAAAAACCCGCATTAGACGAAATGCACAGTGTAGTACATTGTATATGAGTGAGTTGCACTGAAAAACTTAGAATTTACTGAAAAACCCGCATTAGACGAAATGCACAGTGTAGTACATTGTATATGAGTGAGTTGCACTGAAAAACTTAGAATTTACTGAAAAACCCGCATTAGACGAAATGCACAGTGTAGTACATTGTATATGAGTGAGTTGCACTGAAAAACTTAGAATTTACTGAAAAACCAGCATTAGACGAAATGTACAGTGTAGTACATAGTATATGAGTGAGTTGCACTGAAAAACTTAGAATTTACTGAAAAACCTGCATTAGACGAAATGCACAGTTTAGTACATAGTATATGAGTGAGTTGCACTGAAAAACTTAGAATTTACTGAAAAACCCGCATTAGACGAAATGCACAGTGTAGTACATTTTATATGAGTGAGTTGCACTGAAAAACTTAGAATTTACTGAAAAACCCGCATTAGACGAAATGAACAGTGTAGTACATTGTATATGAGTGAGTTGCACTGAAAATAGTAGAATTTACTGAAAAACCCGCTTTAGACGAAATGCACAGTGTAGTACATTGTATATGAGTGAGTTGCACTGAAAAACTTAGAATTTACTGAAAAACCCGCATTAGACGAAATGCACAGTGTAGTACATTGTATATGAGTGAGTTGCACTGAAAAACTTAGAATTTACTGAAAAACCCGCATTAGACGAAATGCACAGTGTAGTACATGTATATGAGTGAGTTGCACTGAAAAACTTAGAATTTACTGAAAAACCCGAATTAGACGAAATGCACAGTGTAGTACATTGTATATGAGTGAGTTGCACTGAAAAACTTAGAATTTACTGAAAAACCCGCATTAGACGAAATGCACAGTGTAGTACATTGTATATGAGTGAGTTGCACTGAAAAACTTAGAATTTACTGAAAAACCTGCATTAGACAAATGCAAAGTGTAGTACATAGTATATGAGTGAGTTGCACTGAAAAACTTAGAATTTACTGAAAAACCCGCATTAGACGAAATGTACAGTGTATTACATTGTATATGAGTGATTTGCACTGAAAAACTTAGAATTTACTGAAAAACCCGCATTAGACGAAATGCACAGTGTAGTACATAGTATATGAGTGAGTTGCACTGAAAAACTTAGAATTTACTGAAAAACCCGCATTAGACGAAATGCACAGTGTATTACATTGTATATGATTGATTTGCACTGAAAAACTTAGAATTTACTGAAAAACCCGCATTAGACGAAATGCACAGTGTAGTACATAGTATATGAGTGAGTTGCACTGAAAAACTTAGAATTTACTGAAAAACCTGCATTAGACGAAATGCACAGTTTAGTACATAGTATATGAGTGAGTTGCACTGAAAAACTTAGAATTTACTGAAAAACCCCATTAGACGAAATGCACAGTGTAGTACATTTTATATGAGTGAGTTGCACTGAAAAACTTAGAATTTACTGAAAAACCCGCATTAGACGAAATGAACAGTGTAGTACATTGTATATGAGTGAGTTGCACTGAAAATAGTAGAATTTACTGAAAAACCCGCTTTAGACGAAATGCACAGTGTAGTACATTGTATATGAGTGAGTTGCACTGAAAAACTTAGAATTTACTGAAAAACCCGCATTAGACGAAATGCACAGTGTAGTACATTGTATATGAGTGAGTTGCACTGAAAAACTTAGAATTTACTGAAAAACCCGCATTAGACGAAATGCACAGTGTAGTACATGTATATGAGTGAGTTACACTGAAAAACTTAGAATTTACTGAAAAACCCGAATTAGACGAAATGCACAGTGTAGTACATTGTATATGAGTGAGTTGCACTGAAAAACTTAGAATTTACTGAAAAACCCGCATTAGACGAAATGCACAGTGTAGTACATTGTATATGAGTGAGTTGCACTGAAAAACTTAGAATTTACTGAAAAACCCGCATTAGACGAAATGCACAGTGTAGTACATAGTATATGAGTGAGTTGCACTGAAAAACTTAGAATTTACTGAAAAACCCGCATTAGACGAAATGCACAGTGTAGTACATTGTATATGAGTGAGTTGCACTGAAAAACTTAGAATTTACTGAAAAACCTGCATTAGACAAATGCAAAGTGTAGTACATAGTATATGAGTGAGTTGCACTGAAAAACTTAGAATTTACTGAAAAACCCGCATTAGACGAAATGCACAGTGTATTACATTGTATATGAGTGATTTGCACTGAAAAACTTAGAATTTACTGAAAAACCCGCATTAGACGAAATGCACAGTGTAGTACATAGTATATGAGTGAGTTGCACTGAAAAACTTAGAATTTACTGAAAAACCCGCATTAGACGAAATGCACAGTGTAGTACATTGTATATGAGTGAGTTGCACTGAAAAACTTAGAATTTACTGAAAAACCCGCATTAGACGAAATGAACAGTGTAGTACATTGTATATGAGTGAGTTGCACTGAAAAAAGTAGAATTTACTGAAAAACCCACTTTAGACGAAATGCACAGTGTAGTACATTGTATATGAGTGAGTTGCACTGAAAAACTTAGAATTTACTGAAAAACCCGCATTAGACGAAATGAACAGTGTAGTACATTGTATATGAGTGAGTTGCACTGAAAAACGTAGAATTTACTGAAAAACCCGCTTTAGAAGAAATGCACAGTGTAGTACATTGTATATGAGTGAGTTGCACTGAAAAACTTAGAATTTACTGAAAAACCCGCATTAGACGAAATGCACAGTGTAGTACATTGTATATGAGTGAGTTGCACTGAAAAACTTAGAATTTACTGAAAAACCCGCATTAGACGAAATGCACAGTGTAGTACATAGTATATGAGTGAGTTGCACTGAAAAGCTTAGAATTTACTGAAAAACCCGCATTAGACGAAATGCACAGTGTAGTACATAGTATATGAGTGAGTTGCACTGAAAAACTTAGAATTTACTGAAAAACCCGCATTAGACGAAATGCACAGTGTAGTACATTGTATATGAGTGAGTTGCACTGAAAAATTTAGAATTTACTGAAAAACCCGCATTAGACGAAATGCACAGTGTAGTACATTGTATATGAGTGAGTTGCACTGAAAAACTTAGAATTTACTGAAAAACCCGCATTAGACGAAATGCACAGTGTAGTACATTGTATATGAGTGAGTTGCACTGAAAAACTTAGAATTTACTGAAAAACCCGCATTAGACGAAATGCACAGTGTAGTACATTGTATATGAGTGAGTTGCACTGAAAAACTTAGAATTTACTGAAAAACCCGCATTAGACGAAATGCACAGTGTAGTACATTGTATATGAGTGAGTTGCACTGAAAAACTTAGAATTTACTGAAAAACCCGCATTAGACGAAATGCACAGTGTAGTACATTGTATATGAGTGAGTTGCACTGAAAAACTTAGAATTTACTGAAAAACCCGCATTAGACGAAATACACAGTGTAGTACATTGTATATGAGTGAGTTGCACTGAAAAACTTAGAATTTACTGAAAAACCCGCATTAGACGAAATGCACAGTGTAGTACATTGTATATAAGTGAGTTGCACTGAAAAACTTAGAATTTACTGAAAAACCCGCATTAGACGAAATGTACAGTGTAGTACATAGTATATGAGTGAGTTGCACTAACAAACTTAGAATTTACTGAAAAACCTGCATTAGACGAAATGCACAGTGGAGTACATAGTATATGAGTGAGTTGCACTGAAAAACTTAGAATTTACTGAAAAACCCGCATTAGACGAAATGCACAGTGTAGTACATTGTATATGAGTGAGTTGCACTGAAAAACTTAGAATTTACTGAAAAACCCGCATTAGACGAAATGTACAGTGTAGTACATAGTATATGAGTGAGTTGCACTGAAAAACTTAGAATTTACTGAAAAACCTGCATTAGACGAAATGCACAGTGTAGTACATAGTATATGAGTGAGTTGCACTGAAAAACTTAGAATTTACTGAAAAACCCGCATTAGACGAAATGCACAGTGTAGTACATTGTATATGAGTGAGTTGCACTGAAAAACTTAGAATTTACTGAAAAACCCGCATTAGACGAAATGAACAGTGTAGTACATTGTATATGAGTGAGTTGCACTGAAAAAAGTAGAATTTACTGAAAAACCCACTTTAGACGAAATGCACAGTGTAGTACATTGTATATGAGTGAGTTGCACTGAAAAACTTAGAATTTATTGAAAAACCCGCATTAGACGAAATGAACAGTGTAGTACATTGTATATGAGTGAGTTTCACTGAAAAACGTAGAATTTACTGAAAAACCCGCTTTAGAAGAAACGCACAGTGTAGTACATTGTATATGAGTGAGTTGTATTGAAAAACTTAGAATTTACTGAAAAACCCGCATTAGACGAAATGCACAGTGTAGTACCTTGTATATGAGTGAGTTGCACTGAAAAACTTAGAATTTACTGAAAAACCCGCATTAGACGAAATGCACAGTGTAGTACATTGTATATGAGTGAGTTGCACTGAAAAACTTAGAATTTACTGAAAAACCCGCATTAGACGAAATGCACAGTGTAGTACATAGTATATGAGTGAGTTGCACTGAAAAACTTAGAATTTACTGAAAAACCCGCATTAGACGAAATGCACAGTGTAGTACATTGTATATGAGTGAGTTGCACTGAAAAACTTAGAATTTACTGAAAAACCCGCATTAGACGAAATGTACAGTGTAGTACATAGTATATGAGTGAGTTGCACTGAAAAACTTAGAATTTACTGAAAAACCTGCATTAGACGAAATGCACAGTGTAGTACATAGTATATGAGTGAGTTGCACTGAAAAACTTAGAATTTACTGAAAAACCCGCATTAGACGAAATGCACAGTGTAGTACATTGTATATGAGTGAGTTGCACTGAAAAACTTAGAATTTACTGAAAAACCCGCATTAGACGAAATGAACAGTGTAGTACATTGTATATCAGTGAGTTGCACTGAAAAAAGTAGAATTTACTGAAAAACCCACTTTAGACGAAATGCACAGTGTAGTACATTGTATATGAGTGAGTTGCACTGAAAAACTTAGAATTTACTGAAAAACCCGCATTAGACGAAATGAACAGTGTAGTACATTGTATATGAGTGAGTTGCACTGAAAAACGTAGAATTTACTGAAAAACCCGAATTAGACGAAATGCACAGTGTAGTACATTGTATATGAGTGAGTTGCACTGAAAAACTTAGAATTTACTGAAAAACCCGCATTAGACGAAATGCACAGTGTAGTACATTGTATATGAGTGAGTTGCACTGAAAAACTTAGAATTTACTGAAAAACCTGCATTAGACAAATGCAAAGTGTAGTACATAGTATATGAGTGAGTTGCACTGAAAAACTTAGAATTTACTGAAAAACCCGCATTAGACGAAATGTACAGTGTATTACATTGTATATGAGTGATTTGCACTGAAAAACTTAGAATTTACTGAAAAACCCGCATTAGACGAAATGCACAGTGTAGTACATAGTATATGAGTGAGTTGCACTGAAAAACTTAGAATTTACTGAAAAACCCGCATTAGACGAAATGCACAGTGTATTACATTGTATATGATTGATTTGCACTGAAAAACTTAGAATTTACTGAAAAACCCGCATTAGACGAAATGCACAGTGTAGTACATAGTATATGAGTGAGTTGCACTGAAAAACTTAGAATTTACTGAAAAACCTGCATTAGACGAAATGCACAGTTTAGTACATAGTATATGAGTGAGTTGCACTGAAAAACTTAGAATTTACTGAAAAACCCCATTAGACGAAATGCACAGTGTAGTACATTTTATATGAGTGAGTTGCACTGAAAAACTTAGAATTTACTGAAAAACCCGCATTAGACGAAATGAACAGTGTAGTACATTGTATATGAGTGAGTTGCACTGAAAATAGTAGAATTTACTGAAAAACCCGCTTTAGACGAAATGCACAGTGTAGTACATTGTATATGAGTGAGTTGCACTGAAAAACTTAGAATTTACTGAAAAACCCGCATTAGACGAAATGCACAGTGTAGTACATTGTATATGAGTGAGTTGCACTGAAAAACTTAGAATTTACTGAAAAACCCGCATTAGACGAAATGCACAGTGTAGTACATGTATATGAGTGAGTTACACTGAAAAACTTAGAATTTACTGAAAAACCCGAATTAGACGAAATGCACAGTGTAGTACATTGTATATGAGTGAGTTGCACTGAAAAACTTAGAATTTACTGAAAAACCCGCATTAGACGAAATGCACAGTGTAGTACATTGTATATGAGTGAGTTGCACTGAAAAACTTAGAATTTACTGAAAAACCCGCATTAGACGAAATGCACAGTGTAGTACATAGTATATGAGTGAGTTGCACTGAAAAACTTAGAATTTACTGAAAAACCCGCATTAGACGAAATGCACAGTGTAGTACATTGTATATGAGTGAGTTGCACTGAAAAACTTAGAATTTACTGAAAAACCTGCATTAGACAAATGCAAAGTGTAGTACATAGTATATGAGTGAGTTGCACTGAAAAACTTAGAATTTACTGAAAAACCCGCATTAGACGAAATGCACAGTGTATTACATTGTATATGAGTGATTTGCACTGAAAAACTTAGAATTTACTGAAAAACCCGCATTAGACGAAATGCACAGTGTAGTACATAGTATATGAGTGAGTTGCACTGAAAAACTTAGAATTTACTGAAAAACCCGCATTAGACGAAATGCACAGTGTAGTACATTGTATATGAGTGAGTTGCACTGAAAAACTTAGAATTTACTGAAAAACCCGCATTAGACGAAATGAACAGTGTAGTACATTGTATATGAGTGAGTTGCACTGAAAAAAGTAGAATTTACTGAAAAACCCACTTTAGACGAAATGCACAGTGTAGTACATTGTATATGAGTGAGTTGCACTGAAAAACTTAGAATTTACTGAAAAACCCGCATTAGACGAAATGAACAGTGTAGTACATTGTATATGAGTGAGTTGCACTGAAAAACGTAGAATTTACTGAAAAACCCGCTTTAGAAGAAATGCACAGTGTAGTACATTGTATATGAGTGAGTTGTATTGAAAAACTTAGAATTTACTGAAAAACCCGCATTAGACGAAATGCACAGTGTAGTACCTTGTATATGAGTGAGTTGCACTGAAAAACTTAGAATTTACTGAAAAACCCGCATTAGACGAAATGAACAGTGTAGTACATTGTATATGAGTGAGTTTCACTGAAAAACGTAGAATTTACTGAAAAACCCGCTTTAGAAGAAACGCACAGTGTAGTACATTGTATATGAGTGAGTTGTATTGAAAAACTTAGAATTTACTGAAAAACCCGCATTAGACGAAATGCACAGTGTAGTACCTTGTATATGAGTGAGTTGCACTGAAAAACTTAGAATTTACTGAAAAACCCGCATTAGACGAAATGCACAGTGTAGTACATTGTATATGAGTGAGTTGCACTGAAAAACTTAGAATTTACTGAAAAACCCGCATTAGACGAAATGCACAGTGTAGTACATAGTATATGAGTGAGTTGCACTGAAAAACTTAGAATTTACTGAAAAACCCGCATTAGACGAAATGCACAGTGTAGTACATTGTATATGAGTGAGTTGCACTGAAAAACTTAGAATTTACTGAAAAACCCGCATTAGACGAAATGTACAGTGTAGTACATAGTATATGAGTGAGTTGCACTGAAAAACTTAGAATTTACTGAAAAACCTGCATTAGACGAAATGCACAGTGTAGTACATAGTATATGAGTGAGTTGCACTGAAAAACTTAGAATTTACTGAAAAACCCGCATTAGACGAAATGCACAGTGTAGTACATTGTATATGAGTGAGTTGCACTGAAAAACTTAGAATTTACTGAAAAACCCGCATTAGACGAAATGAACAGTGTAGTACATTGTATATCAGTGAGTTGCACTGAAAAAAGTAGAATTTACTGAAAAACCCACTTTAGACGAAATGCACAGTGTAGTACATTGTATATGAGTGAGTTGCACTGAAAAACTTAGAATTTACTGAAAAACCCGCATTAGACGAAATGAACAGTGTAGTACATTGTATATGAGTGAGTTGCACTGAAAAACGTAGAATTTACTGAAAAACCCGAATTAGACGAAATGCACAGTGTAGTACATTGTATATGAGTGAGTTGCACTGAAAAACTTAGAATTTACTGAAAAACCCGCATTAGACGAAATGCACAGTGTAGTACATTGTATATGAGTGAGTTGCACTGAAAAACTTAGAATTTACTGAAAAACCTGCATTAGACAAATGCAAAGTGTAGTACATAGTATATGAGTGAGTTGCACTGAAAAACTTAGAATTTACTGAAAAACCCGCATTAGACGAAATGTACAGTGTATTACATTGTATATGAGTGATTTGCACTGAAAAACTTAGAATTTACTGAAAAACCCGCATTAGACGAAATGCACAGTGTAGTACATAGTATATGAGTGAGTTGCACTGAAAAACTTAGAATTTACTGAAAAACCCGCATTAGACGAAATGCACAGTGTATTACATTGTATATGATTGATTTGCACTGAAAAACTTAGAATTTACTGAAAAACCCGCATTAGACGAAATGCACAGTGTAGTACATAGTATATGAGTGAGTTGCACTGAAAAACTTAGAATTTACTGAAAAACCTGCATTAGACGAAATGCACAGTTTAGTACATAGTATATGAGTGAGTTGCACTGAAAAACTTAGAATTTACTGAAAAACCCCATTAGACGAAATGCACAGTGTAGTACATTTTATATGAGTGAGTTGCACTGAAAAACTTAGAATTTACTGAAAAACCCGCATTAGACGAAATGAACAGTGTAGTACATTGTATATGAGTGAGTTGCACTGAAAATAGTAGAATTTACTGAAAAACCCGCTTTAGACGAAATGCACAGTGTAGTACATTGTATATGAGTGAGTTGCACTGAAAAACTTAGAATTTACTGAAAAACCCGCATTAGACGAAATGCACAGTGTAGTACATTGTATATGAGTGAGTTGCACTGAAAAACTTAGAATTTACTGAAAAACCCGCATTAGACGAAATGCACAGTGTAGTACATGTATATGAGTGAGTTACACTGAAAAACTTAGAATTTACTGAAAAACCCGAATTAGACGAAATGCACAGTGTAGTACATTGTATATGAGTGAGTTGCACTGAAAAACTTAGAATTTACTGAAAAACCCGCATTAGACGAAATGCACAGTGTAGTACATTGTATATGAGTGAGTTGCACTGAAAAACTTAGAATTTACTGAAAAACCCGCATTAGACGAAATGCACAGTGTAGTACATAGTATATGAGTGAGTTGCACTGAAAAACTTAGAATTTACTGAAAAACCCGCATTAGACGAAATGCACAGTGTAGTACATTGTATATGAGTGAGTTGCACTGAAAAACTTAGAATTTACTGAAAAACCTGCATTAGACAAATGCAAAGTGTAGTACATAGTATATGAGTGAGTTGCACTGAAAAACTTAGAATTTACTGAAAAACCCGCATTAGACGAAATGCACAGTGTATTACATTGTATATGAGTGATTTGCACTGAAAAACTTAGAATTTACTGAAAAACCCGCATTAGACGAAATGCACAGTGTAGTACATAGTATATGAGTGAGTTGCACTGAAAAACTTAGAATTTACTGAAAAACCCGCATTAGACGAAATGCACAGTGTAGTACATTGTATATGAGTGAGTTGCACTGAAAAACTTAGAATTTACTGAAAAACCCGCATTAGACGAAATGAACAGTGTAGTACATTGTATATGAGTGAGTTGCACTGAAAAAAGTAGAATTTACTGAAAAACCCACTTTAGACGAAATGCACAGTGTAGTACATTGTATATGAGTGAGTTGCACTGAAAAACTTAGAATTTACTGAAAAACCCGCATTAGACGAAATGAACAGTGTAGTACATTGTATATGAGTGAGTTGCACTGAAAAACGTAGAATTTACTGAAAAACCCGCTTTAGAAGAAATGCACAGTGTAGTACATTGTATATGAGTGAGTTGTATTGAAAAACTTAGAATTTACTGAAAAACCCGCATTAGACGAAATGCACAGTGTAGTACCTTGTATATGAGTGAGT